>NC_059435.1:5712950-5830405 GCF_021028975.2 Sphaerodactylus townsendi | reverse complement strand
TCTTCTTCTTCTTCTTCTTCTTCTTCTTCTTCTTCTTCTTCTTCTTCAACAGTCAGGAGAAAAGCAGGCAGAAGGATCTGATGTGGCCCCCTGAATAGTCTATTTATTTATTTACTTCATTTATACCCCAAATGGAGACCCAAGGCAGCTGACGTAATTCTATTCTCCTCCATTTTACCCGCACAACCACCCCATCAAACAGGCTAAACTGAGAGTAGGTGACTGGCCCAAGGTCACCCAGCAAGCTTCCATGGCAGAAATGGTGACTCAAATATGGGTCTTCCAGATCCTAGGCGGGGTGGGCAATTATTTTTTCCATGGGGCCACATAAGAAACAGAAAATATTGTGGAGGGCCAGGCCAAAAGGCAGGGGGACGAGGCACTTTTGAAAGCCCCGCAGAAGCCGGCAGCCAAGGCAACTGGCTTCTGCGGGGCTTTCAAAGGTGCCTCGCTCCCCAGCACGGCAGGGGGGCCAGTCAGGGTCATCCGGCGGGCCGGATGTGGCCCGCGGCCCGTATAATGCCCAGGTCTGCCCTAGTTGGACACCACAGCACACTAGTTCTGCACCCCCCCGCCGCCCCCGGCTTAGAGCTAGCTGAAAAGAGATATTCCATCATCCTTCCTTTCAAACAACATGATTGAACTTTGTCAGAGAGGGGGAGGGACTACCCTAAATTTTCAAGAGAGGGTGGGCTACAAAACAAGAGAGATACAGTTCCTATGCACAAGTAGCTCCATGCAGTTTACACTGGTTTAAGATGGCAAGATTCAAAGTTGTACGGGGGCGGGGGGGGGATCTATTTTTTTTCTAGTTGGCCAGTGCAATAATTTGAAAAAATATATATATTCTGAGCTTTAATTTTAGAACTTTTAAAGTATGCGTAATTCGCACCGGTTGCTTCAATTAAAAGCCTGTTCATTCAAGCAAGCCTGACCGTGTTACATAAAGAGGTTACATAACCTGAACACTGAATCATGATTTCACAGGCAACCCACTGACAAACGCACGGCAAACTTGAAAGGATCGTTGGAACGAAATGATAGATCTTGAGAATGTGAAGGAAGGTGTCCCGATTGAAGGACTATGACAGATGTTTCATTCGGCTGACATTTTCAAACATGTGGCCCAGGGGCTGGATCTGGCCCCTTAAGAACATAAGAACATAAGAACAAGCCAGCTGGATCAGACCAGAGTCCATCTAGTCCAGCTCTCTGCTACTCGCAGTGGCCCACCAGGTGCCTTTGGGAGCTCACATGTAGGAGGTGAAAGCAATAGCCTTCTGCGGCTGCTGCTGCTCCCGAGCACCTGGTCTGCTAAGGCATTTGCAATCTGAGATCAAGGCGAATCAAGATTGGTAGCCATAAGAACATAAGAACATAAGAACAAGCCAGCTGGATCAGACCAGAGTCCATCTAGTCCAGCACTCTGCTACTCGCAGTGGCCCACCAGGTGCCTTTGGGAGCTCACCTGCAGGAGGTGAAAGCAATGGCCTTCTGCGGCTGTTGCTCCCGATCACCTGCATCATGGGGCTCCATTGAGTTGGAACCCCCCCCCCCCCAGCTTGCTGCCAATTGTGCCAGAGAGGCAAAAGATTCCTACCTTGCCTCCCAAGTGGGCGAACAGCTGGCGTCTGCCCTGAAAGGGGGCGGGAGGGTGAGCCCCTCCTCTCCATTGGTTGTGTCCAAAGAGGGAGGGTCCATGTTTGCCCCCTTCCCTGGCCCAGCCTTTCTCTCAGGCCTGCCTGTAGACTGGCTCTCCCTTTGCACCTGCCAGTGGCCAGACTCCGCCCTCACCCTCTTCCTGGAAGGTGAGCATGGAGCACCTTTGCAGGTGCAAACATTTTTATGCGTAGGTAATCAAATACAAAACCCCCCCCCCCCCCCCGCAAACAGTCATGTTGAATCAGCCCAAGATCCGTCTCACCTACAGCCCTGATGGCCGGAGATGGAGCCTATGAAAGACATCAAGAAATTTTGGGTTGGAGGGGGGAGTGAGGAGGAGGGGGAGAAATACGGTGGTGGAGCCGTGCCCTTGGAGGGTTGAGCAGAGGTTGGGTTTGCTTGAGCTGTGGAGGCTTGCTCCGCTAGGGCTTTTGAAGGATAGCCCTTCCCTCCCTGTTTGGAACAGAACCATTGGATGATTAGAATAGATGACGCCGGCTTCTCTCCATTCTGTAGAGACAGACTCGTAATTAGATGAAAAATGAGAGCACAAAGCAATTTGCTGAGTGATTGAACTCCCGGCTTGCCCTTAAAAACAGAACCGGCGTTTGCACCCGGGCGTCTGGGGCTCAGCTCCACTCCTTGCTTCTAATTTCACCCTTCATGTTAAATCGACACAGGCCCCATGTTAAATCGACACAGGATATGGAGAAATACCATTTATTCCTGATTTATATATTACAATCAGTTTTATCGCTTTATTTCTGAACCTGATGACGATTGGAAAGGTGGAGAACATTGAAGAAGAGAAGAAGAGTTGGATTTATATCCCCCCCTTTCTCTCCTGCAAGGAGACACAAAGGGGCTTACAAATTCCTTGCCCTTCCCCCCTCACAACAAACACCCTGTGAGGCAGGTGGGGCTGAGAGAGCTCAGAAGAACTGTGACTAGCCCAAGGTCACCCAGCTGGTGTGTGTGGGAGCGCCCAGGCTAATGTGAATTCCCCAGGTAAGCCTCCACAGCTCAAGCAGCAGAGCAAGGAATCAAACCCGGTTCCTCCAGATTAGAGTTCTTAACCACTATGCCACTGCTGCAAAATGAAAAAGGATCATTGAAATATACTCAGGGTTGCAAACTCTAGACCAGGATATTTCTCTTGCTCAACCTAGGATATTTGGACCGTGCAGAAACAACCTGGGTTGAAGATTTTGGGGGCGGAGAATGGGGTGGGCAGGATTGGGGAGGGAATTGACTTCAATGGGGTCTGGAGCAGGCTGACCAGACGTCCCACTTTTGGTGGGACAGTCCCGCCTTCAAACAATTTGTCCCGCGTTAAATTGTCCCGATTTTTGGGAGGCTGCCGCACTGCCTTCTGGAGCGCAAGGCAGTGCGGCAGCCTCCCGTGCGCGTGGCCGCAGGAGCACGGCCTTCTGGGGCTTGCCATTTCCCGCCCTGTCACAGGACAAGCACATCTCCCTCTCCACCAATCAGTGCGTGGCAGCAATTAGGCGGTTCTTCTACTCCCAAGGGGGTCAATGCGTCCCAGCAGCTGTGAGAGCCTTTGATGGCAGACTGATTCCAAAAACCTTGTATGGTGCCCCAATCTGGCTAAATCACAATCTAAAGCCTCTTGAGTCTATACAATCTAGCTTTTTTGGCAAACTACTTGGAATTTCGAACACTGTGTCATATCTCTCTTTATGTTCGGAATTAGGTCTAAATCTTCTCGAAACACGTATATGGCTCTCCTCGCTTCGATACTGGCTGCGCCTCCACTTTCGATCAGAGCAGGACAGCCTAACAAAGCGAATGCTTTCGGATTCCTATCTCTCCACTTGGAGTCTTTTGATCAAGAAAAAAATTAATTCGTTAGGCTTCGCTTTAGATTTCTTCATAAACATGGACGAAGCGCAAATAGTCAAACTTCTGTCGCTAAGGCTACTTGATGCCAAAAACCAACTGCTTTCTACTCAGCACATGAAGGGCATTTTACCAGAGGGCTCCTACCTTCCCCCCTTCAGTAAAGGGCTACCAAGGTATTTCTACAATATATCTTCGCCGTACCTCCGACGTACCTTAATGCTAGCCCGACTGAATGTCCTACCCTCAGCAGTCCTGAGCGGCAGATTTCTCCAGATCCCATACCAACAAAGAATGTGTCCCTGCTCACAAAAAGCCATCGAGAACAATCGAGGCATCCTCCTAGATTGCCGAACTATATGCTTCATCTAGAAGACTAATATATAGACCCATACACTGAGAACTATGCCTACTCATCAGACAAGGTCAAATCTTTCTATCTGCTTTGTGATCAGTCTCCTCAGAGATCCCTAGAGCGTTGCCAAATTCCACTGGCGCTGGCACAACAGATTAAGCCACAGATTTTAGTTTATTTATTTATGTAGTGTTTTAAACTGCTGCAATTGTCTTCTACTTATTGTACTTACTTATTTGAACCTGATTCTCCTCATCCTCTCTGTTGTATTTTAAACTCATGCCAATAAAAGGTTGTTGTTGGTGATGATGATGAACTGATTGGACACCGTGTGAGACTGGATGCTGGACTAAAATGGACCATGGGTCAGTTCCACAAGATCTCTTCTGATCGGGGAAGAGCCTTGGCCTCTATAGCAGTTAGACCTCCAGATGAACTGGTTGGCTACCGTGTGAGACTGGATGCTGGACTAGATGGACCATGGGTCAGTTCCACAAGGTCTCTTCTTATCAGGGGAAGGCCTTGGTCTCTATGCCCTGCTGTTGGACCTCAGATGAACTGGTTACGGCTGGTAGGACTGGATGCTGGACTAGATGGACCATGGGTCAGTTCCACAAGGTCTCTTCTTATCAGGAGAAGGCCTTGGCCTCTATGCCCTGCTGTTGGATCTCCAGATGAACTGGTTGGCCACTGTGTGAGAGACTGGTTTTGGACTAGAATGGACCATGGGTGGTTCACAGGTCTCTCTTCTTATCAGGGGAGAGCCTTGGCCTCATATGCCCTACAGTTAGACCTCAGATGAACTGGTTGTACCCGTGTGCTGAATGCTGAACTAGATGGACTATGGGTCAGTTCCACCAAAGGTCTCTTCTTATCAGGAGAAGGCCTTGGCACTCTATTCCACCAGTTAGACCTCCCAGAATGAGGCAGTTTGGCTACAAAGTATTGAGACTGGATGCTGAGACTGAGTGAGACCATGGGTCAGTTCCACAAGGTCTCTTCTTATCAGGGGAAGGCCTTGGTCTCTATGCCCTGCTGTTGGACGTCCAGATGAATTGGTTAGCCACTGTGTGAGACTGGATGCTGGTCTAGATGGACCACGGGTCAGATCCTGCAGGGCTCTACTTCTGTTATGCTGTTCTTCAGGAGGTTTATTGTAAAGAAACAAGTGGGGGGTTCTAAATGAAGGATCTCTGACACTTAAGCGAGGGTGTTAAAAACCTTACCTGATTTTAATGTGTGGCTTCAGAGATAATTGCAAAATGGAAAGGCTGCTATTTTTAATCCTTCCATTTGCACCAAAGAAGTCTCTCAGGAACAAAGCGGAGTGTGTATTTTTCTCATTATTGAAAGAGAAATTGATCCCAGCTTTATTAACAATGTGAGCCACTCAGTACTGCTTCCGTGCTTCCGAAAGTCTGCCTCAGTTTCATAAACCGGCAATTAAAATATGACTTCAGGATTCAATATCCTTCAAATGACAGGAGTATGTGATGTTGTGCTCCAGATTCTTATGGGCTCCACAGATGTTCTGATCTGGCTTTCATGTTTCATGCAGTGGTGAAGTTGCAGTGTCTACTAGCAAATAGAATTCGATGCCACCATTTTGACACGGGATTTTGAATGGGCACGATGAACCAGTAAGAATTTGAAAGACACCTTTGATATATTCAGGGTTTTCATTCTCCAGGTGGTCGCTGAAGATCTCCTAGGATTACAACTGATCTCCAGGCGCAAGGGACAACTCAACTGGAGAAAATGGCAGCTTTGGAAGGTAGACTCCAGACTAAGGTGAGCAGATGTAGTGCGCTTGTGAACCGGGACGAGGAATTGTTGGCCGGTGTGGCATGTGTATCAACCATGAATACATTGCCTTGCAGGGCTGGTCCAGCATCAGTCTCACCGCGGTGGCCAGCCAGTTCATCTGGACGTCAACAAACGACAAACCTTCTCCTGATAGAAGAGACTGCTGAGGCTGTTATCAATCAATCTGGCATCCAGTCTCAATAACCAACCGATTCATCTAGACATCAACAACAGGGCATAGAGGGCCAAGGCCTTCCCTGATAAGAAGGGCCTTGTGGAACTGACCCATGGTCCATCTGATTAGCATCAGCACACTGTGGCCAACCAGTTCAACTGGAGGCCCAAGTGCAGGGCACAGAGGCCAAGGCCTTCTCCTGATAAGGAGAGACCTTGTGGAACTGACCGTGGTCCATCTAGTCCAGCATCCAGCACATGGTGGCCATCCAGAACAGATCCCCCTGCCCTGATTGGGGGGTTGGAAGGCCTTCACTGGGTTCTGATATCATGGGAGATGGAGAAGTGTTCCTTCTATCCATCTTCTTTACCTTGGCCACCATTTTACATTTATCTATCATGCTGCCCAGCCATCTTTTTTTCTAGATTGAAAAGTTCCAGACTTTCCAGACTTTTATCCTAAAAAAGGAGCTCCGCCCCCATAATAACATTTGTTATCCTCCTTGTACTTTTCTCAGCTCTGCAAAATCCTTTTTAAAAATATGGCTACCAGAACTGTACATAGTATTCCAAATGAGGCAGCACTGTGGCTAAGGTCATTTCAGTATTGCTTTCCTAATAATCCCCAGTGTGGGATTGGCTTTTCTCAGCTCTGCTGCTCACAGTCAATATTTTCATTGAGCTTTCTACTTCTGCTGTTATCCCAAGACCCCCAGAATATCGGTTTCTCAGGGAGTAAAACAGGGATGCGTGGTAGTGTAACCTCAACGTGGAGTTCTGTGGGGCAGAACTTGGAATGAGTTCGCGACAACAAATTTTTTTAAAAACAAAATGGTTTCACTTTCTAAGCATATAACATATAGCATCAACATTTAACATCACACTTCAAGGTCCTGTTTAGTTGCATTTTCAAGTCCGCCTGTTACAGTCTACTGATACTGCAAGTCAATTCTTCTTTGCAAGTGGGTTGTCCTAGAACCTCCAAGGGCTTGGTGAGACGGGATTCAACATGATGAAGGTTTCCAGGAGCTTCCTGCCATTACGAAACCACAAAAAGAAGCCCTTAACAGGTTATACAAACCAAGGTCGAGTCTGGTAGCCTTGTCCTCAAACTACATGAGCTCTGCAGCCTTATGCAAACCAAGGTCGAGTCTGGTAGCCTTGTCTCCTCAAACAACGCATGAGCTCTGCAGCCTTCTGCTGCTTTGATCTCCACCCTTTCTGGGTCAACCCATTCTGAGCATGGGGGTTACATTAGCACCTGTGTTATGCAACCTTTTTCTGTACGATCTTGCCCCCACTTTGAATAATTCCAACTCTCATTGCTCCTATCTGAATAGTGTTCCTTTGTCCATCCTCCTTTATGCTGATGATGCAGTTTTGCTATCAAGAATTGAGTCAGGTCTTAAAATTCCTGATCAAATGTGGAATGAAGATGTTGTCGAAACAATAGGTTGGTTATTAACCTATTGAAATCCTAGAATCGGTAGGTTTCTAGCACCTTCAGACCCGTAGAGATGATCCATCCAAGGAGTTGACATCGAACAAGTTAAAGTATTTAAATACCTTGGGATAACATTTCATCATAAGTTAGGATTGGACCACTCCTTAGGGATAACACTCTTAAGGTTTGTATCTGTCCACCACAGTGGTGAAATTTTTTTAACATCCATGGTGGTAGGTTCATTCAGCATCACTGAAGGTGTTTAATGCCAAAGTGGTCGAAATTACCTTTGTATGGCATCGTAAGCGAGGTGGGATCCAGCAGGTTCTCACCGGAGTTGCGAGTAGGTTAATAATTGACTGCGTGTGCGAGGGGTTACTAATGGGTGATTTTGCCCGTGATTTTTTTTTGCCTTAGTTAAGCCTTCTCTCAGCGGTAGCACGCAGAACTTGAAGCAGTCCTGGCAGGGGCGTGCACCCGGTCGCGTGGCAGCCCTGGCAACCTCGATGCGTCGTTTCCCTTTAAAGGGACCGGCGCAGCGTCATGCACAGCCTGCCAGGAGTGCCCCACCCTGGAATGCGACCCGCGCCCTGTAGGTGCCTGCTTAGCCATTAGCGTTCGCATACAGTTTGAATCCCACCTCCATGGGTACCTGTTACTAAAATTTTTGGATCCCACCACTGCCCGTAAGGATCCAAGTTTGGCACCAGAATATGGAACATATCCAATCAAACTTCCTATATAAAGTTTGGCACCTACTGGCTATTGTCCTTAGCGGTGTTCTTTGTTTTGGAATCCGGGGATAACATCTATTAGAAACTTTAGGGCATGGGCTGTAACATTTAAGTTCTGGTTGCGTCTACACTTCTGCACAGATCAAAGTTTATCCCTGCTGAAATGGGGGGCTGCGGCTTTTCAGTGAGTGGCTTCATATTGAGAAAAAACCCTCTCCTTGGGTTTCTCGCCGGGAATCTCTTCTTTATGCTCTCAACCCACTTCTGACCCTTCAGCATGTATTTAAAATTAGAATTTTTGTTCCCACTATGCATGACTGTAAGCCTTTGCCTAGAACGCAGCAAATGGGACCTTTGGAGCAGAAACCAAAGGAAGGAGAGAAACTGAACTTCAGTTAAATTTCCCCAGTAATGGAAATAGCAGGTTATTTGTAACTATTTTTTACCTTCTTATACAGGGTCTGAGTGGCTGTGTTGGAGCTCTAATCTAGAGACCAGTTCGGTACCTCCTGCATGAAGCCTGCAGGGTGATATTGGGCCTCTCACAGTTCTCTCCAAAATCTCTCGGCCACACCTACCTCACAATATGCTCATTATGGGAAGGGAATTGGACTGTAAGCCACTTTGAGACTCCTTGGGGAAGAGAAAAGCAGGGTACAAAAGCCAACTCATCTCCAGCTAGAGTTGCCAACCTCCAGCTGGTGGCTGGAGATCTCCAGCTAGTGTGCCTGATCTCCAGGGGACAGAGAATAGTTGAGCTGGAGAAAATTAGCTGCTCCGGACAGAACATACCCAGCCAAGGATGGTGCATAGGCAGGCTGACCAGACGTCCCGCTTTTTTGGCCGGGACAGTCCTCGAAACAATTTATCCAGCGGTTATTTTCAATTGTTCGATTTTGGGAGGCGCCCGCGCCTTCTGGGAAGCGCCAAGGCAATCTGGCAACCTCCTGCGATGCAGCCGCAGAACCACCGCGGCCTTCTAAATGCCGTTTCCGTGGGGAAAGCGGCGAAACTGGCTTAAGAGGCAGTCGCATCATGCAGCCTTGATACCCACGTCCTGGTTCCACAAGGTCACCTTGTATGCCATAGGATGAGCGGTTGCGTTCCCTTTGGGAACCGTTGCGTAAACTCACCCATGATCGTGAGCAAGGGCTGCATTAGCAGACTTTGGACCAAAAGCGCAGCAGGAATCTCACTGATTTGCATGGAAATTGCGATGGCAATAGCGTTTAGTTGTATATGGCCGCGACCGAGAATTACCAGGTTTCCACCGAAAACACTAGAAACAAGGTAAGTAGTTTCTTGTGTTTCCACTAATGGAAAGTATATAGAAATGTTTTAACTCTTTTAAAAAAAAGTTTATTGTATCATTTGAATTTTACAGTTTATAGTAATTTTCCTTCTTCATACATTTTTCAAACAATACTTCCCCTTTTCTCCCTCCCCATTACTTCTTCTTCATAGTTTTTGTCACACAAACAGCAGTAAAGTTCATTCTCTGTTGCCTCTTCTCCCATATTTCTTAGCCGTTGACTCGAGCTTCTTTCAAATAGTCCATTATATTATCCATATCTTCAAAATTTCCTTCTGTTTATCTTGCCCGTCTTATTATTTTTTTGGTTGGCATACTCGAAAATATCAAGTGTCACTTGTTCCCAGATATATTCTAAACATTTCACCAAATGTCCATTTTCTTTCTTTCCAGCCCAAGGCTATTGTTGCATGGGCTGCTTTAGTCGATATTTTATACATATAACTTTATATTGTTTATCCACCCTTCAATGTTCCATTACTTGAACATCAAGTCATTATTTTAAATCAATATTTTATCTTCACCAGTTTCTTGATATATATTAATACAGTTGTCCAAAATTTCTTCCTTCTGCACATTCTATCACATGGCGACTATAATATGCCTCTTGGTCTCCCGCAGTGCCAGCATTTTAGAACAGGGATTTAGGCAATTATTTTCCATGGGGGCATAAGAAACAGAAATATTGTGGAGGGCAGGGGGTAAAAGGCAAGGCTTTTGAAAGCCCCGCGAAGCCGTGTAAGACAACACGGCACCTGCGGGGCTTTCAAATTTCGCTACTTAACTATGGCAGGGGGGCAAGTCAGGGGTCATCCGGGCGGATGTGGCCAGCCGAGACCCATATAATGCCCAGGTCTGTTGATTTAGAACTATGTTTTCTTTCGGTACGCTGGATTTGATGAGAGGGCCAGGATGGCCTGTACGAAAAAATTCTTTGACGGTGGCAGAACTTCCCATCTTTTAACATGTCAAAGAAGGGCTTCCTGCTTCCATCGTATGAGGCAATTGGCAAATACTTTAGCGAGCGATTTGATGGGAGGAACATAAAGTGACTGTCCTTTTCATTCTATAATTCATGTTTCATCAAAGGCAGTGAGAAAAAACAGAAATAGTCTCTTCTGTATCAAGTTTCTCCCTTCCTTGAAGAGCCGTTGGAAAAACAACCCTTTCCATTCTTTCTTCATTTTCTCTGTGGCAGCATAAAGAAGTATTCTATTGATTAGCCGAGTAGAACAGCTCCTGCAGTAAAAAAGAGAGGATGGTTCTTATTTGAGAAACTTCAATTTTTTTTAAAAAAAACCCTTAATTTCCTAGGCAACAGGCTGTTGTGAATTCTGTGGGAGATATATGTGATATTCGTGTCTAAGTCTGTTGGACAAAGGTACTGCTCAGATTTGAGGGGAGAGAGTCTAAATGAGAAAGGTTCATGGAGCCCTGGTCACTAAAGTGAACCTCCACATTCAGAGGCAGTGAACCACTGAAAACCAGTGAAAGGAGGCAATATCAGGGTAGGCCTTGGCCTCTATGTCTTGTTGCAGGACCTCCAGAGAAACTGATTGGCCACTTCTTTCTTTCTTTCTTTCTTTCTTTCTTTCTTTCTTTCTTTCTTTCTTTCTTTCTTTCTTTCTTTCTTTCTTTCTTTCTTTCTTTCTTTCTTTCTTTCTTTCTTCCTTCCTTCCTTCCTTCCTTCCTTCCTTCCTTCCTTCCTTCCTTCCTTCCTTCCTTCCTTCCTTCCTTCCTTCCTTCCTTTTGTTCTTTCCCTCCCTCCCTCCCTCCCTCCCTCCCTCCCTCCCTCCCTCCCTCCTTCCCTCCTTCCTTCCTTCCTTCCTTCCTTCCCTCCTTCCTTCCTTCCTTCCTTCCTTCCTTCCTTCCTTCCTTCCTTCCTTCCTTCCTAAATTAGTGTTTATGTGCACATCTTGTTTACTGCTTTGTCTTGTGTCGATTTATGTTCACTTTGTCACCATTAATATTTATGCACATCTTGTGGTTTTGTCTAGAAGTATTGTGTCTTTGCATAGCCGCGGAGGGTTTTGTCTCTTATCTTTGAGATGCGTTTCTGCATGAGGTCCAAATATCCTGGTTGACAAGGGAAATATCCTGGTTTGGCCGAAGATTACAAATTCGGATCTAAAGTTTGTCCAGCGATATTTCCCTCATCCCAAGATTTTAAAAAATTGCCAAGTTGGTGATTCTTTTCAAAAATCCCGCAGTGCATCTGCTACCATGCAAACACCGTGGGAGCAGAAACAGTTTATTTTCTCCGCAAAGCTTTATTTCCCTTCTGCCACGCACCCTGGATTTTCCCCCACCTGGCGTCACGTTTCAACTCCTTTGAGCCACCGGCGGTTGTAGTCTGCCACCTCCCGAAATGATACCCAAACCGCGTTTTCTGTATAGAGGTACCTGAGCTACAAAGCGCCATTTGCAGCGTGGGGTAAGGAGCAGCAGTGGTGTAGGAGTTAAAGAGCTGTGTAGCTAATCTGGAGGAACGGGTTTTGATTCCAGCTCTGCGCCCTGAAGCTGTGGGCTTATCTGGGGAATTCAGATTGGCCATTACTCCACCCGCCAGCTGGGTGACCTTGGAGTGAATCACAGCTTCTCAGAGCTTTCTCTCAGCCCCACTTACCTCCAGGTGTTTGTTGTGAGGGGAGGGCAAGGAGATTGTAAGCCTTTGAGGTCTCCTGCGGGAGAGAAGGGGGATATAAATCAAACTCTTCCCTCTTCCTCTTCTTCTTCTTCTTCTTCTTCTTCCTTCTTCTTCTTCTTCTTCTTCTTCTTCCTTCTTCTTCTTCTTCTTCTTCTTCTTCTTCTTCTTCTTCTTCTTCTTCTTCTTCTTCTTCTTCTTCTTCTTCTTATTCTTCTTCTTCTTCTTCTTCTCTCATTTCCAATAAATGAGAATGTGAGTGGGAAAATGTGATATGATGCACTATGAGCCCCATTGTTTTGCTTCCGTTTGCCATGTTGAGGCCTGCACTGGGCCCTATCCAGAACAGGGAAAAGGAGGGCTTCATTTCCCCCCGCTGCTGCCCCAAAACAACAACCAATCAGAACACGGGACACCGGGGATGTTTGCGCATGAGCAGATACACTTGCAGTGTAAATACAAAAGCCCCGTGCTCATGCGAAATAAACTTCGGTATTTCCTCCCAGTCTTCACTCGAGTTCCTTCACAGAAGCGAGCAGCCACCTGAAGGAGAAACCAGGATAAAAATAGACCCAGATTGGTTACTGGTTATGGGATAATTGATAGCGTAAAGCGACCTTTGAGTATCTTTTACCATTATGCTGTTTTTGTATGGATAATGCACAGTGCCGATAGCCAGATTCTTCTTCCAGAGTAACCACATGTGCAAATGTGTCCAAATGTCAGCAGAGTTTAGTTTTCACAGTGTTTCATACCTTATGCTCAGTGGTGGGATCCAAAAATTTTAGTAACAGGTTCCCATGGTGGTGGAATTCAAACTGTGGTAGCACCATGAGGCTGGGCAGAACGCAGCCGAGGGGACATGGCTGGGCATTCTGGGGAGGCGGGGCATTCCTGGGCTTGGGCTGTGGCAGGGAATGCATGGGAATGGGCTGTGAAGCATTGCATTACGAAGCGAGGCTGCCATACCGCGGTGCACCTCCTGCTAGACTTCGCTTCCAGTTCTGCGCTACTGCAAGAGGCGCTTAAAGGCAAAAAATCCGTGGCAAATCGCAATTAATGCTCCCTCTTGTTACACACAAATAGTAGTAACCTACTCTTGGGAACCGGTGAGAACCTGCTGGACTCCCTCAGCTATGCTCTATATGCCCTGGGTGGACATGCATATCTGAACTGGCGTCATTGCACAGCTACCGTTCATTTCTGCTCACAAGAGAAACGAACAGTGCTTTCTAGATCGCTCCTCCGGAGTACCTTGATGTCGGCTGGGGAGTCAGAGCAGTTAAACATCGCGACTGCTCAGAGCATTGGCTTCGAACTTCTGGTATGACGTGCGTAGCGAAGTGCTCAAAGCCAAACTTGTTGAAAGTAATCTTAATTATTGCTAATGTTAAATTTGAGAGAAATTTTATTGCATGTGTATTTGCTCTTTGTGGCAGTTCCTTTGAATACTTGTGACTTTCAGCAGCTTTGTGAATAATTTCTATTTTTTTGAAGAAAAAAACCTAGCTGATAATATTATTTTTTTTATATTGTAACATTGCAGTGTAAAATGGAAGGGAATGTCATTAAAACTTTAAGGTGCTTGTTTAGGTAGAGGTATTGGAATGTATATGAGGTATTTTAAAAGCAAGAAGAACCATCAGTTGAGATCCCAAAAATGGACAGAGTAATTTAAAGCTGTCCAAGAATGAGTAACATCTCAGCTGCCAAAAAATACTAAAAGTAAAATGGTTGCTTTCTCTGCGTTCTTGATTGCAAAAGCAAAATTTGCCGGAAACGCCAAGCTGTTTATTCACAAAGGTTTCACCGAGTTATACAAAGTATACTGCAAAGCAAAGATTCTGATTACGGCCAAGGAAAAATCATTTTGGGAGCTGCCCCTTGCTTAAAGCGAATGTTTTCAGGCTCAAAAGGATGAACAGTGGGAACAGAACATCCAAAAACTCTACAGGTGCCTTCCTATGTAGAAAAGAAGGAAAAGACCTATTGTGAGCAGCAGTGGGCGTAGGAGGTTAAGAGCTCGTGTATCTAATCTGGAGAGCTTGGGTTTTGATTCCCAGCTCTGCCGCCTGAGCTTCAATGAGCTTGTCTGGGGAATTCAGATTAGCCTGGGCACTCCACATAGCTGGGTGACCTTAGGCTAGTCACAGCTTCTCGAGACTCTCAGCCCACCCACCTCACAGGGTGATCACATTTATTGAGGAAGGGCAAGAGATTATCAGCCTTTAGACCTACCACAGGAGAGAAGGGGGGATATAAATCAAGCTCTTCTTCTTTGCTTCTTAATCTGTGCGAGAATTGTCCAGTTGGTAGAAACACCAGTTTCTGGATAAGAATAAAGGGCAGAGACATTTTCACCTGGGACTGAGCACAGTACCAACCCAAATTTAAAAGAAATATATCAGACATGCAAATTTCATTTTGTGGGAAGCGGATATAACAAGGAGATTCGGCTACCGGTCAGGGAAATCGTCAGATTCAATGATAATTTTTTTAAAAATCTTATATTGTTAACTGCAGCACCAAGAGACAGACAATTTAACAGGCAGATTGCCAGAATCAGATCTTATTAAGCATCACATATTGTCCAGCATCCTGTCACAGGAAAAGCTTTTTTTTAAACATTCTAGTCAAAGTCGGTTTAAGGCCTGACTGTGAGGTAAGTGTCTGTGAGAGCAGCATAGTGTAGTATTAGCTAAAGTAAGGGGTAGCCAACCTATGGTGCTTGCTGCAGATGTTCATGGACTACAATTCCCATCGGCCCCTACCAGCATGAGCTGAGTAGAACTGCTAATTATGGTATCTGCACCTTTCATAGGTTGGCTTTCCTAGAGCTAGAGTGTCGAGGGCTTTCCCCACTAAGGTTGACTCGGTTCCCTTCGGTGGAGAGGCGATTCCAGAGCTGTCCCCACAGCAACTGATTTGGCCCCCTGGAACCGAGCGAAGTGGGCGGGGATCATCTTGGTGCCTGTTTGGCTCCTCGATCGTGATTGGCGCTTGTGTTGTATTGGCGAGGAAACGGGCGCGTTCTTTTTTTTAAACAGTTTTTACAGTTTACAGTTTACAGTTACATGTGCTTTCTGCCTGCCACGACTCTCCCGTTCTGCGCATGCCACAAAAGCGGCTCGCGACGTTGGTTGAGCGGATGAGGTGTCGTTTCGATGCTTCCGGCCGAGAAGCTTCAAAGCGTGCTCGACCTTGTTCCAGCAGAAAAAATGTAGTTCATAACTGCGACAAAGGATGTCGCAGTTCTGGGGGTGGGGGGGGCAGGACTGAGACAAAACAATGTTGAGCTCGTTTGCGGTGGGGACTCACTGAGCCGAACCCTGGAAACCAGTTCAACTCTGTCCGTGTGGAAAGCCCCTCAGGCTAGGATCTTCAGGGATTTCTTCACGCGGGTTCAACTCCACACTCTAGCATGGAGGCCAGCTGAGGGACCTTTGGGTCCAGTCAGACACTCTCAGTCTAACCTACCTCACAAGACTGTTGAGAGGATAACTGTGTCCTCTTGCTGATTTCCTCCCTCCTCACTTAAGATTTGTTTGTAAGTGTTCAAATGGACTGCTGGCAGCTATCAGGAATGCTGGACTGGTTGGCCTTGACCGGACCTAGAAGAGCAATTCTTTGTGATATTATATCGAGTTAGAATGTTGTCAGTTTTGGAGCTTCCATGAAGGATGAACTAAAACCCTTCATTGCTATCGGACCATGCCTGGACAGCTTCAGCTTTGGTTACATATAGGATGCTCTTTATTTCCTCCATGTTTGTACTTCTCTCTTTGGGTTGTGAGGCCACCATTGTAACAGGAGGTTTCCTGCCATCATACATAGATTCGCTCCGAGTAAGTGGCAGGAGAAGATTAAATGGCAATGTCAGCTGTGTGATGGTGTTACTTCCAAGGAAATCCAGAAAGTGAGGTAGGAGTAGCTCTAGGAATCTGGCTCTGTGCTCCCCAAAACCCTCCCTATTCTTTCTTCTTGTACCCCATCCTTAACAGCAATGCTACAGTCTCTTAAAGTACTGTATGGCCGATTACCCACTTCCTGGGTTCCCTGGCCTCGCCCCACTCTGGCGAAAAAGTGGCACCAGAAGTGCTCTTTCTTTTCCCAAGGAAAGTGAGAAGCACGTCATTAGAAAGAGGAGATGCTTAAGCCCCGACTCTCTTGGCTAAGGTGACCAGATGATCACCTCTGCTGGCAATCCGGGGCGGGAAAAGGCTCTTGGCGCATCGCGCACGTGCGCGCAGCCGCAGGAGCCTTTTGCCTTCTGGAGCTTTGCCGTCTCCCGCCCTGTCACAGAGGCTGCCGAATTGTGCCCCAGAAGGCAATGCGACACGGCCTCCCAAAAATCCGGACAACTTGAATTACCCACGGGACGCCAGGACTAAATTGTTTAAAGGCGAGGACTGTCCCACCAAAAGCGGGGCGTCACAGGTCAGCTTACTCATGGCGTGCTGCAAACCAGGAAGTGTGTTGGGGAAAGATTTCTTGCCCCAATGTGTTCCCCTGTCCCACTGCACGCCTCTGCGGTGGTGGGTAATTTGCCTTTGAAATTTGGTGCCTGCTCTGAGGATTTTTGACACCTATTTGTCCCTAATAAAAAGTATTAATGCATAATTTTGAGAACTTTTATGACTGTGCTGTTGGAGGAACACAGTGTGGGGGTGAGCTGGTTAGTTACTTTGGGGTGCATGTTCTAGCGTGTCCGGATGTCAAAGGGTCCCAGTCCAGAGGTCCCTCGGGATGGTAATCAAAACACAATTCATGGGGGGTCAGGCTCCCCTGAACTCCCGAATAGGGTTACCCCCAGTTCCTCTAACACACCCTCAACTCAGAAACTGAGGAACCAAGTCTCTAGCCCACAGGTGTCAAACTTGCAGCCCTCCAGATGTTATGGACTACAGTTCCCATGTCCCCTGCCAGCATATGATGCTGGTAGAAGATGATGGAAACTATGATCCATAACATCTGGAAAACTTGCGCGTTTGACTACCACCTATGCTATAATCTTATCAAGCAGGCAACCTCCCACTGCAAAGACTGACTATTTGCCTGCTGAGTTTAACTCAAAATGCTGATATTGTAACTGTGCCAAATTTAGCCAAGGCACTGACTCAGATCAAAGCCCAAATCTAAAGAAGCGCCACACAAATAACAGTTACGAGATCGGCTGTTGCGGTTTTTCCGGGCTGGCAGGTGTGAATTAGGTTTCAGCTCCTAACCTTTCACTTCGCGAAGAGTCTTTGACAAAACAGTCACAAGATGGATTAAACTAGAGCTCTACAAGACTATTTCAAAAGGTGTACAAGAAAAGACAGCAAGGTCGATTCCGCACTTGCGTTATCAACCTAAGTTCGAGCTGTGTTCGACTTAAGTGCTCCGCACAACCACTGGGATCGATGTGGTTTTGTACCAGCTTCGCCCCGTGTAACGGTCAAATTTCCGACTCCAGTTGGGAATGACTACTTTTTCAGGGAACCACGCTCGAACTCAGCTCAATTTCAGTAAGGTGCGGAATCTCTGGTGCCAGGAGTCCCCCATGCAGCCAATCACAGCTGAGTGTTTCGGGCATGCGTACAGCTGGCCAATCAAAAAACGCCACCTTCATCCCTCCATTCCTGTGGCAGTTTTTTTAATAACGTGTGTGGGGATAGACGGAACATGGCCGTAGAACAGTAGCCAATCAGAACAGAGCGGCGAAGAGGCACAGGATGATCCCGCCCTCTGAGCTGGGATCAGTGGGGAACAACAATGGCTTCGACCTAGGTCAGTACCCTTCTCAGGGAACTGGGTCGAACCTATTTTACTCGTGTGCAGAATTGCCCCAAGAAAGCTCAGCTAACTGAAGTTCCTAAACATCCCTCCAGACCAAATATCGCCTGATCCCAAGAGCAAAGAGGCTGCCTCAGACCTGGAGTCTATCCCCGAGCCCAGCCCCCTCTTTTGTAAATCATACGGAAACCGGCATGTTGGCTTCGGCAGCCGATCCAGATGCTGCCATGGAGATAATTTGATTCTCTGCAGCGGAGCCAAATCACCTCATTAGCAAGTGCTCCTCAAGGTTGGTTCTAATGAGGTGATTGATAACAAGACCAGGGAATGTTCCCCCTCCCTCCGGAGCAGCAGTGGCGTAGGAGGTTAAGAGCTCGTGTATCTAATCTGGAGGAACCGGGTTTGATTCCCAGCTCTGCCGCCTGAGCTGTGGAGGCTTATCTGGGGAATTCAGATTAGCCTGTGCACTCCCACACACGCCAGCTGGGTGACCTTGGGCTAGTCACAGCTTCTCAGAGCTCTCTCAGCCCCACCCACCTCGCAGGGTGTTTGTTGTGAGGGGGGAAGGGCAAGGAGATTGTAAGCCCCTTTGAGTCTCCTGCAGGAGAGAAAGGGGGGATATTAATCCAAACTCTTATTCTTCTTCTCCCTGACTTGGCCCTGGTGTAAGCATAATCCACAGCACTTGGATCTCTGTACCAGTGCCTCTGTCTGCCTCATGAGAACCAGTTTCCCACAATTCTCTTTGTTAGGCCTACCTGGCAGGCCTACCAGGCTTTGTACCGACTTTGGTCAAGCAAAGCTCGTTTCTTGACATTGGACCGCTGTGATAAAGTACGCCTTGGTGTCATTTTGGGCTAGGCATGCATCGTTCAAAACCAGCTACATTGCAGATGGATATGCTGGTTTTTTGCACTTATGTTGTTCACAGCATCTGGTGAGAGATGCCCTCTGCCCAAGAATTCACCCTGGTATTTCAAGCATTGTGACCGCCGTCTACCTGTGTTCTGAGACCCATCTGCAAATTCAGAGGAGTCAACCTGGGAGTGCGCTCCATGAAAGTTCCACATGAAGCAAAGAAGAAGAAGAAGAGAAGAGTTTGGATTCATATACGCCCTTTCTCTGCCAAGGAGAGGTAAAGAAACTGACAATCTGCCTTGCGCTTCCCCTGCTCATGCCAGTGAGGTAGGTGGAACTGAAAGAACTCCAAGGAAGCATGGCTGGCCCAAGATCTCCAACTGTGGCGTGTGTGGGAATGCCTGAAACTAGCTAATCGGGAGGTCCCCAAATAAGCCATCACAACTCAGGTGGCAGAATTGGGATTGAAACCCGGTTCCTCCAGGTTAGATGGAGCTCTTAACCTCTTACGCACTTGAATGCTTATAGATGATTATGGCTGAGTTTTATGCAAACCTCCCCCCCCCCCGTTTGTTGCAGCAGTGACAGAGAGCAACAGTGGTGTAGTGGTTAAGAGCAGGTGCACTCTGATCTGGAGGAACCGGGTTTGATTCCCCGCTCTGCCGCTTGAGCTGTGGAGGCTTATCTGGGGGATTCAGATTAGTCTGTGCACCCCCACACATGCCAGCTGGGTGATCTTGGGCTAGTCACAGCTTCTCAGAGCTCTCTCAGCCCCACCCACCTCACAGGGTGTTTGTTGTGAGGGGTGGAAGGGCAAGGAGGTTGTAAGCCCCTTTGAGTCTCCTACAGGAGAGAAAGGGGGGATATAAATCCAAACTCTTCTTTGTATTTTTTAGTGTTTTTTCAGTTTTTGGCCTGCAGAGGGTGTAGTTTTTAGGTTAGCAGCATCAAAATTTCAGGGTATCTTTAGGAGACTCTCCTGATGATACCACCCAGGTTTGGTAAAGTTTGGTTCAGGGGGTCCAAAGTAATGAACCCTCAAAAGTGTAGCCCCATCTCCTATTAGCTCCCATTGGAAACAATGGGGGATGGGGCACCCCCTTTGGGAGTCCATAACTTTGGACCCCCTGAACCAAACCTCACCAAACCTGGGTGGTATCATCAGGAGAGTCTCCTAAAGATACCCTGAAATGTTGGTGCTGCTAGCCTAAAACTGCGCCCCCTGCAGGTCAAAAACTGAAAAAACACTAAAAATACAAAAAACACAAACCTGAATCCCCCCCTTACCTGTGTAACCTGGTTACCTTGGCGCTTACCATAGCTTTACCTCTGTGTCACACCCAAAGGCAGAGAGACTGCGCGATAATTAAACCCTTCCTCCTGGAGCTGGAAGATTGTTGGGATTTCTAGAATATCACCCAGAAGAGATACCATATTCTCCAGCTGTCTACCCAAAAGTAACATTTCTCCCAGGCGACACTCTAGGAATCCCTACAGTCTCTGTGGTCTACCCTCCATTTATTTCTCCTTCTCCTTAAATCACCAGTGGCAGGGAGTGAGATTGAGGGCAGGGGGTTGCCTACTATGAGCAATCAAATGCCATTCCTATTTGTATATTAATCGTTTTTCTGTTGGCCAGGTTGAGTAGAAACTGATTGGGAAAAGAGAACAGCCACAAGAAAGCAGCACGCAAAGGCGCAGGAACATTTTCAAATACAGTTTCCAGCAAATTCTGAGTGCTCAGTGGGACGTGAACAGCAGCGCCCTTCACCTCACAGTCCAGTGGGTACACAAGAAAGGACCCCCTTCGACAATGGTGCAGAGGGCCTGCAAGCAGGAGAAACGTCCCCTGCACCACCACCACCACCCATACCAGGACGGGACAGAAAGTCACTTCCTGTTACCCAGAATGCTGCCAGCTCTGGGTTAGGAAATACCTGGAGATTTTGGGGGTTAGGGTAAGGTGACCAAATTTTCACTTTTTTAAAGCGAGGCGCGCGCACACACACACGCAGCCACAGGAGTGCACTGCCTTCTGGGGCGCTCCCCGGCGGAAACCGGGAGCGCCCCAGAAGGCAGTGCGGCAGTGCGGGAGGCTGCTGCACTGCCTTCTGGGGTGCTCCCCTGTTTCCTGTGTGCGCCTGGGAAAAGGGGAGCGCCCCAGAAGGCAGTGCGGCAGCCTTCCAAAAATCGGGACATTTAAAAAACCCCGCGGGACGCGGGACAAATTGGTTAAAAGCGGGACTGTGCCACCAAAAGCGGGACGTCTGGTCACACTAGGTTAGGGTTAGGGAGGGGTTCGGAAGGGAGAGGAACATCAGCAGGATGTAGCATGCATAGGAATTCATTCTTGAAAGCAGTATTGACTGGGGAACTGATCTTGGTCATTGTGCTGCCAACCTCAGCATGGCCAGACAGACCAGGGCTCAGGCAGGCAGCAAGGGAAGGGAAGTCAAGACTGTCTGGAGGCAGGGCAGGGCAGGGCAGGGCAGCAGGCAAAGGCATGGTCCAGAAAAGTCCAGAGTCAGAGCAGGCACGAAGCAGAGGTGTGGTCAAGGCAGTCCAGAGTCAAGGAGGTCAGGCAGGCAGGGTGAGAGCCGGCAGTCGGGAAGATCAGGCATGTGACGCTTACTAGGAAGTACACTAGTTGCACCCAGAGAGAGCCAAGTCCAGGACAGGGTGTCTATTGGAGGCCTTGGGTAAGGAGGCTAGGATCCTGCAAGGAATCAGTCCTCCTCAGATGCAAATGCCTCCATTGGCAGAGCCTTTTGCCATACCTTGCAGCAACGTGAACACTTCTGTTTTTACTCTGTTTTTACTCTGTAACTGTAGCCCCTGTCTTTGTCTGCTTTGTGCAGGTCACTTGGCTTTTCTGAGACTCTTGATGGCTCTTGCAGCTGCACAGCGTCAGACTTTGCCTTGGCTTGCAGGGAAAGGCTTGGAGCTGGATCTGCTGTCTGCATTTCCTCATGAGGAGCCAGCTCTGGCTCCACAGTGTCGTCAGTCTCTGCATCAGAGTTCTCAATGTCCAGGGACTGGCTCATGACAGAGATCAATTGTAACAGTGAAAGATCTCCAGGTGGCACCTGGCGATTGGCAACCATGTGATCCAGCTCCTCGTCTGGTGCTTCACTTTTAGGAGCTGCAATTCTCCTGGAATGACAACTGATCTCCAGACTCCCCTGGAGAGAATGGCGAAAACACGAAGGGTAGACGCTATGACATCACATGTCAGCTGAGCTCCCTCCAGAAACTCCGCCCTCTCCAGGCACTGCTCCCAACTTCCAAGGAATTTCCAAAGCCAGTCTTGGCAATCTTATTTAAGGGCCAGTGGTTAAATTACTACAGTGCAACACTGGGAGAAAGGGACTATGTACTCAATGGTGGCCAACCTATGGCGCTCCAGATGTTCATGGACTACAATTCCCATCAGCCCTTGCTAGCATGGCCAATTGGCCAATTGGTCGTGCTGGCAGGGGCTGATGGGAATTGTAGTCCATGGACATCTGGAGCACCATAAATTGGCCAGCCCAGCCTAGGGGCTGTGTCCCCCTTTTTCAGTGCGCTGTGGTGGTTTCATGGCCCACCACACAGCGCCGGATGGTCAGAAGTGTCACCCAGTTGCTGAGTTTTGGCATCCCATCCTGCTACATGTCTCACCTGGTTGGCTGTATCATGGTGTGATGTCGTATCGCTCACTAAGCAATCCTACACTGGCTGGGATTATGCAGTGAGTAAGAAAACAAAATGGCACCCAAAGTTGGTGGGGACCAGTACAGCTGTGAACAGCCATGGGGAAAGGCATTTTGGCTTTTCAGAGGACATTCTGCTTGCCACAGGGCGTTCTTCCGCCTTGAAAAATGTCAAAGCCAATAATCCGACTGACTCGACTTTAATGTGGTTTCAATTACTTCGCAGTAAATGTGTTTGAGATCAGGCGGCAGCAATGATGCACATCCACCCCAAACAAAACAAAACAAACAACTTCCATGTTGTGCACCAATATTTGGAAGACCCTGGTTGCTGTTCAGAAGAGTCAAGCTCTCTGGTTGCTTGCCACAGAGATCCCTTCTGCTGAAGCGAATAGGAACCAAGCTGATTAGAACAGGCAACACAATGTGCCTTCTGTTGCTGAATTAAGGTTTTGCTAAATCTGCACACATGCAGCAACCCCTGGATCCCTCAAAGCCAGCTTTGTTTAAGGGCATCCTTAAGATCACAGCCGTGGAAAACGAATGAGGAAATCTAGCATATGCTTGCCAGGTTTATACTTATGATAAGATAAATTACCCCGTGTTTGGCAACGGCACTGCAGAAACATCACAATTTATTTCCTGCCTGATGAGATTTGGAATATTAGTGTTGAGAATACTTCCTCTGAAAGAACTGGGGTGTGTGTGTGTGGGGGGGGGGGGGTTGTTTTAAATGCTATAAAGATATCTTGACTGTGTACAGGGTTAGTGATTCATACCCAGGCAATGGGGCATCATTTTGATCTCAGTTGATACTTTCCCCAAAGGATCAGAATTTTACTTAAAGACAAATACAGTTCAGAATAATATGGCACAACTTTTGGTGGGCTACACCACTTGTACAAGTATAATCTCACATGACTGAGTGCTAGTCCATATCTAAACCTCCCGCTACACCAAAAGCCAGTAAGGAAAATTAGCTTTTCTCATCCGCTCTATGAATAACACCGTCAACCTCCAGGTGGTAGCTGGAGATCTCCCCCAGAGATCCCCTAGAGATCCCCCAGAGATCAGTTCATCTGGAGAAAATGGTTGCTTTGGAAACTGCACTCTTTGACATTATACCCCATTGGAGGGTGATTTCCCACTGACGATTAATCCTGGGAGAGTCACACGAAATATCCAGGTTTCCTTGTGATCTCCCCACTGCCGAACCGCGGAACACAGATCAATCCTGGCTCTGTCGCTCCCCCTCCCCCTTACCCAGAGGTGGGATCCAGCAGGTTCTCACCAGTTCCCGAGAGTGGGTTACTAATTATTTGTGTGCGCCAAGAGGGGGTTACTAATTGGGTCTGCTTTTCCGTTAGAAATGCCATTAGGTCCAAAAATCATAAAGTCCTGTTGTTTCCTATGTGGCTGGTTAGCGAAGGTAGAAAACGGGATAATTCTCCCTGTTGGGCTGTTTTAAAAACATGTTTTAGAAATATGGTCAAGTTCCTTATTTAAGGAAAGCATCCTTCTTTTGATTTCTAGAAACAAAATTAGGTATTTGAAAGTATTAAGTATTTGACAGGCAGCCAATTAGAGGAGAAGTCGTTGTTTCTGTTGGCAGTAGACGATAGGACTTGCTATAATGAGTTTAAATTATGGACAGAAAGATACCAGCTGGAAATTAGGAACTTTTTTTTTACAGTAAGAGTTTTTTACAGTAACAGAGAAATTATTAATGCCCCGCCCCCGGAATGCGTGGCCACGCCCCCGTTGTGCCCCGCCCAGCCCCATTGGCGCTACGCCACTGTTTGGATTCCACCACCATGGGAACCTGTTACTAAAATTTTTGGATCCCACCACTGCCCTTACCCCACGTTCCCCAGTACCTGGTTGCTTGTGCAACTTTTTGGCAAAACATGTTACCAATCCAAGACATCGGTGGAGGCTCAGGGGCCTGATACAGTTCAATTTCCCGCTGTTCACACTGACGCAAATGCTGCCAGCCAATCAGAGCGTGGCAGTCTGTGTGCAATACGCGTGCAGTTATTTCTTTTTGTTTTCGTTTGGTTTTGTTTCGCTCGGCTTCTTCTGTTTTGGTTCTAACGTTTAACTTCTCTGACAAGAGAACGAGAGCAAGGGGATGCTCGGTATAGCCGCTTTAAAAACTCAAGAAGGGGTGCCTCTGCCTCACAGTCTAACGCGAGTGATAGGCGTAATCCTGGCGGTGGAACGGCAGATTGCCACAGAGGTGGCACTCAGAGCCCTCTCTGTGGGCACACACAAACAGAGTGCCCCCTCCACACATCTAGGCTGGCTGGGGCTGCTGGGTTCAATTATTAGCATTAAACCTAAGACCTAGTTTTGGGGAAGTAGTGTAGGTAACCCTGTTAAGCGCTGTTAAACTAAAGCGCAATCCTTTACTTGGGAGTAAGCTCGGTTGTGGCAATGGGGCTTGCTTCTGAGTAAACCCTCCTAGGGTCGTGATTCACCCGTTGGAAGAGTTGCACAGTTGCTTCAAAGCAAAGCCATCGACTACCACCAAGCTTACTCCTGAGTAACACATGCCTCGGAACCAACCATTTTTTCTAAACAAAAACCTCAGCATTCAGGTTAAATTGCCGTGTTGGCACTTTGCGATAAATAAGTGGGTTTTGGGTCGCAATTTGGGCACTCGAAAAGGTTCGCCATCACTGGTCTAACGTCTTCACCGGCTGATGTGATGATGTGAAGAAAAGTTCCCGCCCCAACACGGCACGACAGCCAATCAGGAGAGACCAGCCAAGACCCGCCAAGCCGATGGGGATTGTTGCGTTTCTGGAATTCGATGCAGGCCTACAAGTCTTCCCTGGAAAAACGGGGCAGCGAGGATGTTGGATCCGCAATGAAAAGTTGCGGTTCATTTTGAAACTTGGATTCATCTACTTTTAATTTTCAGTGGGAAATCGCCCTAAATCTCTCCCCTCCTCAACCCCCCCTCCTGCTCAGGCCCCACCCCCCCAAAATCACCTGGTATTTTCCAACTTGGAACTGGCAACCCTACCTATGAAGTGGTACAGTCCTCCCAGCCGCTGCCATCACGTGATTTTGCTGAGGAAAAGCTCCAACATCTCCATTCAAAGTAGGGTTGCCATCTTCCAGGTGCTTCCTGAAGATCTCCTGGAAAGACAACTGATTTCCCCAAGTCAGAGATCACATCCCCTGAAGAAAATTGCTGCTTGGCAGGGTGGCATCTACGGTATTATATCCTGCTGAGATCCAGCCCTCTCCAAGCCCTGCCCTCCTTCCCTGGACTTCATGCCAAAATCTTCAGGAATGTCTCCATCAGGGACTTCAGCAATCCGAGTTAAAGGGCTGGAAAAATTGTGCTTTCGTCAATTGCTGCAGTCAGAATAGACCATAGTGCAGGGGTGGCCAACCTATGGCGCTCCAGATGTTCACAGACTACAGTTCCCATCAGTCCCTGCCAGCATGGCCAATTGGTAAAAGGGAATTTCAAATCCCATTGAGTCAGCGAACAGTAATAAACTTCAGGTTGAAGGATTGGAAATGTAAGGTCCCCATTTCATACTGCTCATTAAGGAAGTATTTTTTGTAGAACAAGCTGTAAATACTTACATGATTTGTATATGGGTATACACATGGCGGTAGTTGTGTTGAAGAAGAAGAAGAAGAAGAAGAAGAAGAAGAAGAAGAAGAAGAAGAAGAAGAAGAAGAAGAAGAAGAAGAAGAAGAAGAAGAAGAAGAAGAAGAAGAAGAAGAAGAAGAAGAAGAAGAAGAAGAGTTTGGATTTATATCCTCCCTTTCTCTCCTGTAAGGAGACTCAAAGGGACTTACAATCTCCTTGCCCTTCCCCCCTCACAATAAACACCCTGTGAGGTAGGTGGGGCTGAGAGAGCTCCAAGAAGCTGTGACTAGCCCAAGGTCACCCAGCTGGCGTGTGTGGGAGTGCACAGGCTAATCTGAATTCCCCAGATGAGCCTCCCACAATACTCCGGCGGCAGAGCTGGGAATCAAACCCGGTTCCTCCAGATTAGATACACGAGCTCTTAACCTCCTACGCCACTGCTGCTCCAACCAAGAAACCAAGCCAAGCCTGCCACACAAATTCTCTTGGTAAGAGAAAGTAGTGTGTATGAAATGCGATAATGAGTGAGTCAATTAAGCGCATAATAATAATGTGAATAGCCTCGTAGAAAACAAGGCACATTCAACAGGACTGAATAATACACAACATAAAGAAACAATTGGCAAGCAATAACTTGACACAAGTCAAGGAAAAGGGTTTTTTTTTTAACCCAGGTCCAAAATCAGTGAAAGTCCAGAGTAGAACGGAAGACAGGGTCCCGGCGTCTTTGATGGCCATTTTGTTTCAAGCTTATTCACTCTGTTACGAGATGAGCCTTTTGCCTCTATACATGACATGTTTTGTTTTCCATGTGGCTATTTGTGTAGCAGGTTTTGTTTTGTTTCTGCTTCCTGTTCTGCTACACTTCCTTGTTTTTAATGGGTATATCCATGCACATCTATATTCCCTAACGCGCAACCCTAAATCTCTGAAAGGGCTGGGACATTTTTCTCCAAGTCCATTAACAGCCCTATGAGAAGAAGATAAGAAGTTTTTTCCCCCTTTACATGGAGATACAGGTCCTTTCCCCACTCACCTCTGTCCGAGGGTTGCTGCGCGCAATTCCCGGTGCGCGCAATTCCTGGCGCGCGCCCCGACTTCCCCACGACCCCGCATTCTGTGCGGGGTCATCAAAAGGCGCCATTTCAAAAGGTGCCAGGAATTACGCGCACTGAGGGGGCGAGAGAGAGGCAGCGTCGGGGCAGCTGCGTTCTCACCGCCCCTGAAGTGGGGAGTGCAGCTGGACCCCGCGCTACTTGAGGAGAGTAGCACGGGGCTTAAGGTAAGTGGGGAAAGGGCCACAGTGAGCAGGACAATTTGGCCTTTATTTGCTTTGTTTGATGCCTCGCCATTTCCCGACATGTTGATGCCTCGCCATTTCCCGACATGTTGCTACCCCGCATCATTTCCCAGATTTTCACAGTTCCCTTTGGAACCGTTGCTCCTATCCTCAGCAGCACTGGCAAGGGAAAAGGTGGTAATACAACTAGAGCAACATTTTCCCATTCCAAGTAAAGTTTAGACAAGATGGCCGATGATTTACTGGAAAAAAGAGGTCGTCAGCTGCATTGGGAGCATCAGCTCAACTTACCAAGAAGGCGGGCTTCCTTAAAACCTGGGACACTGGATTATAATTAGTTCCAGCAAATTATCGCCTAGTCTCCTTAAAGATTTGTAAAACTTGCATTGGTCAGATTACCCAGAGAAGGGAAAATTAGACTTTTGAGACATTCCTAATTGTATTGTCAAAGGCTTTCACGGCCGGAATCACTTGGGTGCTGTGTGAACAGCACCGTTCTAGAACACGGCCATACAGCCCGGAAACCACACAGCACCCAAGTGATTCCGGCCGTGAAAGCCTTCGACAATACATTGAACATCTCTACGGGGAGAAATTGTTCCAAGACACACGGAGATTGGAAAAACTACGGCTCAGAAAAGCACACTTACTGTGTTCTCTAACCTTTCTTCTACGCTGCAGAGACACAGGTACTATCCCATCATTTCTTGCAGCCAAAAGGACTTTCAAAACACCACAGGCTCGCCGCATCTATAACCGCCTAGAACGTACGCTTTTACGTGACTAGAACATGGCCATACAGCCCGGAAACCACACAGCACCCAAAACATTCCTAATTGTCTTCCACCTACAATAATAAGCCCAAATGAGTATGGAGAATAATTCTGTTTCCATATTTTGCGTTCTCGTTCCCTACTTTGCTGCCACTCTGCAAGATATTGATTGGCCTACATTATCAGGGCGAACGGTGACCTTCTTCCAAAATCTGAAGATTTTACATTTTAATTAAAAGCAAGAGGATTGATCTCCTCCTCCCCACTCCTGCCCCTCCCACCACCTTTCCTCCTAGATCTACATGGCGTCTTTCTGCCCATTCACATGTTACGAAGTCCATTCATCCAGTTGAAGTGTAGACCGTCTACACACTTATGGTCTCCTCTGCATTGCGTGTTGTCAAGAGAAGTCTAGTATAGTGATGGTGAACCTTTTCGAGACCGAGTGGCCAAATTGCAACCCCAAACCCACTTATTTATGGCAAAGTGCCAACACGGCAATTTAACCTGAATATCGAGGTTTTAGTTTAGAAAAAAAGGTTGGCTCCAAGGTGTGCATTACTCAGGAGTAAGCTTCGTGGTAGTCGATGGCTCTTCCAACGGGTGAATCACGACCCTAGGAGGGTTAACTCAGAAGCAAGCCCCATTGCCAGCAACCGAGCTTATTCCCAGGTAAAGGATCACGCTTTAGTCCTTTGCATGAAAATCAGTGGGGTTTAACAGCGCTTATCATGGTTATCTACACTGCTTCCCCAAAACTAGGTCTTAGGTTTAATGCTAATAATCAAGCCCAGCGGCCCAGGCCAGTTTAGATATGGGGTGCGGGGATTCTGTTTCTGCGTGCCCAGAGAAAGGGCTTTGAGTGCCACCTCTGAAACCCGTGCCATAGGTTCGCCACCACTGGTCTAGTATATCCAGAGATACTCCATCTTGAATGCTGAAAGGCCTAACAAAAATCATGTTTTTCCATTTTCACCATTCTACCTTGTTCAAACTGCAGGTGTTCATCTTTGGAGAGCAGGGTGCCTACTCCAAGGTTATCAATCCAAGAAGCTGGTCAGAGATCACCCTCATTATTTTCTTCCAGGGGCAACTGGTATTTTAATTGGATCGGTTTCAATTCGGGGGGAAATAGTGAGCTTGTTTCCAGGATGTTCGGACCAATACGTAACCTGATTGGTTTATTGATGATCATCTGATGTGGCTAGCTAGAGGCACAAATTAGTTACTCAGTATTACCAATTATTTCTTCTTTGTCCTTTCTTTGTCTCAGTCTTAATTCTGCTTAATTAACTTTGCACTTCTTTGTTAACTTTTCAGCAAGTATTCTTTCTAGTAAATTATATTCTTTGATTTTTTTGTTGTTTACTCGCAATGTACCTTCCGATTTTGTGTTCACTGTGTGCCTTTTAATTTTCTGTTTTTCAACCATTCTTTTAAATAAAAAAAAACATACAACATTGGATTTGAGTTTTTGGACCCAAGGCTCAACATTGGTACTACCCAAAGACTGGGCCAGGTCTTTGACATGTGTGCATTTCCTTTGAATTTGATTCTCAGTTACACAAAAAGGTATTCTAGCTGGCTGTGCCTCCAGTGGCCGCCATTTTGAATTTGGCTCGGCCTCCTGTGGCAGCAATTTTTGAGGTGGAGCTCACGACCCCCTCTTAAAATTCCAAAGGTGCCCACAGCCTGAAAAGGTTAGGGATCTCTGATCTAGCAAGACAGGAAGCTATATCTACAACATAAGCTTCAGAGAGAGCATTTGGGTCTCTGTGTTGTTCTGCTGAGCACTGAGTAGAACTGATTTCAAGTGAATAACCATGTTGGTCTGCAGTAGACTTGTAAGGTTCCTGTCCAGTGGCACCTTAGAGCAGTGGTGGCGAACCTTTGGCACTCCAGATGTTATGGACTACAATTCCCATCAGCCCCTGCCAGCATGGGCTGATGGGAATTGTAGTCCATAACATCTGGAGTGCCAGCTAGTTCACTCACCACGGCCTCCAGAGACTCATACAAGATTTTCAGGGAATTTAATGGCTGTTTAGATTCAAAGCTCCATTCATTAGATAGAAGCTTTGAATGGGAACTGAATAGCAGCTTGAATGGAACTAGTAAATTCTATGTTCCTCCCCTTACCTTCCATTCCGTGATAGCTGCCTGTAAATATCGTTGTGGCCAGGGAACAGTGTAAGGAATTCCATAGGAAGCGCAGAGTCAAAAGGCTTCTTTGGTAGTAAAAAGTCCATTTATTAAGACATCTTAGAAAGCTCAAGTACACGCAGTGGCAGGAATGACACTTCCCGGCCAGAAGTTAACAGGTTATAATACCATTCACCCTATCCCTCTTCCTGCTTCCCATGGGAACGAGACTTCATCTCCTCGCCAAGAAAGATAAAGTCTCCGGCCAAGCATCTGGCCCATCGCCCAGGCTGTGGAATGCACTCAAGGTTACTTCACCATCAACACCATTATTGAATCCTTTTACACTCTGCCTCCCCTAAAGAAGACCCTTCCCCCAGGTTTATGCGGAAAGTTAGCGCCGTGGAAAGCAGAGAAAATAAGGGGTAAGGGGAAAGCTTCAATGTTTTCGAATAAACCCATTGATTATACCTCCAGAGGAATATCCCCACCTAAGAGACTAAATATTGCAAGCTGGGTTACATTAAAAGCCGCAGAGTCCAGGATAAAGGCGTCAATTTCTCAGTGAGTGCTTGTGGCCATCAATAATAATTCGGAGGGCTCCTCCGCGGGTCGTAAGCTAGGCATGCGGAAGTGAAGGAGCCTCCTTGAGCAAGCTGGAATGGAAGACAGGATGGATGTTACTAAGAGAGTTAGGCAAATCTAAAGCCGGGCAGTGACATCATTAATCACTTTAGTAATCCTGAAAAGGTCCCACAAATCTCTTGCCAAGTTTGGAAAACTTTATGCACGCCTCTGGAGATTTTTTTTGTAGATAAATACACCCAGGAGCTCACACACGCAGAGGGAAATCTGAGCTGTAGTTTATCCGCTTGCAGTTTTGTGGGAGTCCTTTGCTTGCATGTAAGGCAGTCTGATCCGACTTCCATCCCTCGGGTTAGGGATGAAATCCATTGTTGAAATTCTGGGGGTCCAAACTGTATGCTGCGAGTAGTTGTGGCTTACGGGCGGAAGCGGAGCCACCAGACACAATTTCAAAGGGGCTTACCTCTTTGTACTACTATGAATCGCATTGTTGTAGGCGCATTCCATCGCGAAGCGGAATAAGCTCTCGCACTAATTGTCTTGGTGGTAGTTGGTGTAACAACGTAAATACTGCCTCCTAGAGGTTCTGTTCTGCTCTCTCGTCGCGCCTCGCCACTTTGAACCCGCAGGGGCGGCGATTGCCGTCGGGCTGCTCATTTCAACAACCCTGAAAAAAACGCCTTTCCAGAACTTTGAGATGAATTTGGGGCCGCTGGGTCGGAGACCACCTTAACGGGCGCGAATGGGAGGACGGTGAAACATGTTGGAATAAACAGCCGCTACAACTTAGGAGCCGGAGGGGATGGAAGCACATGGAATAAAATGGGCTTTGCCTTTAGAGAATAAGTCCTACACCACCACCCATAAAACCGTGTTGCTGACTTTCGGGCAAAATCTGTAATGAAATCCATGGAGATGACTTCCCAAGGGCGGAAGTTACCGGAGAGGTTTCAACAGTCCATGGGCTTCCCCGGATGGTTTTGGCTTCTGCACAAACCGAAAGCAGCCCTTAATGTAAGCCTCACCGTCCTTTACATTGCGCCACCACCTCAGAACTGCCGGGCGGGCTAAGTGCAGAGAGTTTTCAAAAGCCAAAACGTCCAGCCGAATCGGGCATCGCGGCAAGCTTCAAGAACTTGCTTATGGAGGGGAGGCATCGCATCTCACATTCCTCCCGGCCAAACTCCATTCTCCAAACGCAATTGGGAGTCCCCTTCAGCCGCTGGAGGCTTCATGCAGCCCGCGGCCTCCAATTCTCCGCAGAGAAAGGAGAGACGACCGAACGGGGTGGAGGGGAGGCGGACGCTTTGAGATCGGGTGACAGTTTAACCCCAACTGGGAGGGGGGGAAAGAACAGTGCGGAATGTCTCGTAAGGCAGCTCCACCCTCCTCTCGGGTAGGGCGCGAGCTACAGCCAGTTTGTTGGTTTTCCCAGGGAAAATGGGACTGTAAAAGAGAAACGAAAGAAATCGCCCAACGGGTTGTTTTGGCGGACATCTTGAGGGGGGGTGGAAAAGAGCTGCCAAGGGTTTTATGATCCGGAATTAAACTTGAAAAGGGTGCTTAGCCCTCCAGCCAGTGGGCGCCAAGTGAGAGTGCTGCTTTGATGGTCGCGAGTCTCCTTGTCTCCCACAGTCCAGTTGAGTTCGGCACCAGAGAATTTTTTTGACAAATAAGCACACGGAACCAGTCTACCATCTTTATTTTTTCTGCAACAGGGCTGCCTCGGTGCTTTTGTCCGAGTAAGCGCCCACGCGGAACCACAAAACGGGAGATCTTGGGTCGGGTGCTTTAGGATAGGTTCGTGGTAAACGCAGATTTTAATGAAGTTGAAAGGCTGTTTGACATTCCTAGACCAGAAAAAAGGGGCCCCGGCTTGGCGGACAATGAATCTTACCCTTAGTGCTGCGAAGAGGCCTCGTGAGAGGGAGAGTCAGTCTGGCAAATTGGGGTATAAAATCACGATAGAAATTAGCAAGTTCAAGAAACGACTGGAGTTCTTTTGCGTTGGTGGGGCAGGCCATTGAGGACCAAGTGCCACTCTACAGGATCCATTTTTAAGCCCCTCGGCGATCCGTAACCCAAATAGTCAATGGAGGTCTGATGAAAACAGCATTTGGAGAGTTTGGCAAAGAGAGAGTTATTTGCAAGCGCTTCAATACCTCTCGGACCAATATTTCATGCTCTTTCTATATTTATGCGAGTAAATTAAAACGTCATCTAAATATACAAACAACTCCCTTTGTACAGTAAATCATGGAGAACGCCGCTGATAAGGGCCATGAAAGCCCAAATGGGGCCTAATTTAACCCGAATGGCATTATTAAATATTCAAACTGTCCAAATCCTTTGTATTAAACGCTAGTCAGGTGTTCATATCCTTCAGCAATTCTTGACTCTGTAGTAAGCTTCTCTCAAGTCTAATTTAGTAAAATGCGCCCTTGCCAAGTGCATCTAAAAGGTCCCTGATCAAAGGCAAAGGGATATTTATTGGACAGGGAGACCGCATTGAGACTCCTCGATAATCTGCAGTAAAGCCGTGAAAGACCCATCTTTCTTTTTGACAAACAAAACGGGAGCAGCGTGTGTGTGTTTGGTAGCCCGCCGTATGAAACCGCGAGCAAGGTTCTTGTCTAAGAAAGCACGAAGTTCCTTCTCCTCATTGGGACTCATGCGTAGATCGATTCTACCTCTGGGCAGTTAAGCGCTCGTTGTATGACACAATTTTACAGTCAGTGTCTCTGTGGTGGCAATTGATCGTGATTCCTGCTCCTGAAAAACTCTGGCTAGATCCTGATATGCAGGTGGGATGTCAACAGAATCGGGAGCAATCACTGAGGAAGCCAGAGAGGGGAGGCCAGGAGGATCGCTGGGTTTTCTTCCCACCATGTGTTCAATGCGAGGAGGGTCAGTGGAATTCTAGGATCCTTTCTTTCCAAACATGAATTTTGGTTCATGTAACAATAAATCCGCTGCATGCCCAAAACTATGGAGCAGTTTCCATTACTACGCCTAAAATGAAACTAATTCTCTTCCCAAATGGTCGGGCGAACGGAGTGAGAACCGGGCTGTGTTTTGAATTGGGCTCGGTCCTTCTCGTTTTCCTTCCGAGGGGCTGGCCGTCCTCATTTGGTGTGAATGGTATGGGCTTAGCCAGGGGAATTCGGTCCAGACTCTACCCTCTGCCACCTGGGGCCGTGATATTAAGCAGTGGGAGCAGCCGGAATCCACAAGGGCCGCAGGCTATAACGCGAAAGTGTGTTTAGCGGGCTGGCCAGAAATGCTTTGAACAGTAATGGGAGCCTGCCGCCTTCACTCACCGCCAGGAGTCGGCCCATGTCCAAACCTGAAGAAAGACAGATAGCTGTTTCGCTGTTTCCTTCGGCCGCCTCTGGGTCGCCGTCACCGCTTTAGACGCAGCACAGTGGAGAGGTTGCCCTGACCTCATGCGTGGTAGGTGGTTGGCAGATCGGAGCACGCCGGAGCTGGAGCCTGTTGGTTTTTGCTTCTTGGGACAGTTGGCGGCTAGATGACCTGGCCCTCCGCAGGCAAAGACACACAAACCTGGAAGTCGGCTTAATCGCTGCTCAGAGGTGGTTTCGGTAGGAGCGCTGGGCTTGACTTTGGTGGACACAGTAGTGGTTTCGGGCTGGCATGTTCCTCCTTGACGAAGCCGAGTTCCAAACGGTGACGCCACTTGAGACCCCAACTGGATCCAATCTGCAATGGTAATGAGGGAACCAATTAAAAAACACCGCTTCACGAAGCTTGCCATCCACAGCATCCGAGAAGTATCTTCAGATTTCATGCTCAGGCCACTCATACAGGAGTGAAGTTCCGAGCAGCCGCCGCATTTTAAATTCACCGGACAAATTCTTGCGTAAACGGGCGGTTGCCTTTGCTGGATGGTTTTGATGCAGCGGATAGCTTCTTAATTCTCGGCGCTTCTGGATCTTGAAAAGCCGCCAGCTTCAAAGCTTGGAGGTGAATGCGGCACTGGAAGCGCAGAGTCCTCATCCTGTAGGGAATCCAAAACAGTCACTGTAACCAGGTCGGGCCGTCAGCCTCCCATCTAGGACTGGAGCCGATGTCCCCGCATTTTTTCGCGTTCAGACCGGTATATAGATCAATCATGGAATCTCCCCAAGGGCATTGAGCTTGCAAGAGATGAAGTGGTGGGAAGTTTGAAGCCGGGTCCCATCAAAACGGGCTATGGTATCGGGGCCGGAAGTAGCCTCCCTGCTCGACGGGTTCTTTTGGCGCCTGGGCTGGGAGGTAAGGTGCGTTGCGCTTGGCTGAGCAGGTTGGGCAGGCGGCTGCTGTACAGGGGGGGGCTGAATCGGGCGCTTGGCGGTACCGCTGGCGCTATGCCAGTGGCAGGACCCAGGTACGCGGGCCCCTGGCACCGCAGCATGGATCAGTAACAGCATTAGGTTCCAACTTTATGCGCTCCTCTCTGGTCTGCTGCGCTCCTTAGTTCCCTCTCCAAAGCAGCCAGCCTCCCCTCCTTGGCGAAGTCAATGCATCTTGGTGCGCGCATGCAAAGCAGCTTTTTTCTCTACCTCCCATTTAAGCAGTTCGTTCCGCTTAAGGGCTTCAGCGAGTTCACTTTCATGCAAGCAAGAGCCTGGAACGCTGCTGTCAAGCTAAATCCAGTCTGAATTGTCCCCAGGACTTTATCATGACTGACAGATTCTGGCATATTGCCGCTTGGAGCTGCCGCTTTGCACGGTCCAACTCGAAGCTGGACTTCTTTATGCTGTTGTTCCCGTCCCTCTGCAGGGTTTCGCTTTCTTGCTTTTTCGCAACTGTGCCCGTTCCTCCCATAGCTGGCGCTCACGGTTCCATGCCGCTTTGGGCATCTCGTCGCCCTACTTCTCATATCCCAGTCTCGATGGGAGAGGAAACTGTCCGCGGCTGGGAATGCAGGCTTCTTCAGACTCTTCGCCATCAGGAAGCGAGCCCGAGACACCAGAAGCCGCTGTGAGCTACCGGTGGCTCCTCGAGGCACTTTGCAGTACGCCGGACCGGGATGGGGGGGTCCGATTGGGGAAGCTGCACGGATACCCTCCCACCTATTGAGTCCCGTGTCCTTTGGACGGGCCTCAGTGCTGTGCCACGTGGTTCTTGGGAGCATCACCAAATACTTGAGTCCAGGAATCACTCAATGGATTCCTGGGTTGCCGCATGAAAGGTGGCCGCTTCCGCCTCTCCATGACAGGTTGCATCTGAGGCTTGTAATCCACACGGCGAACGGTAGAACTGATCCAGCCATCCATACCAAACGCACTCAATGGAAGTCCCCATGGTCGCCGCCACGCCCTCGCTCCAACGGAGGCGGAAGACTCCGCGGCTGATACGAGGACGGAAAGAGCCACCAGCGAAGCCCGCTTCTCCCGCTGGTTCCTCCAGATCCAGAAGGGAAAAGGTCGGAGCTCCTCTTTGGGCTACCGCATCTTCCGCAGTAAAAATTCAAACCTCCACGCAGTTATCAAGAGGTCCACTGCACAGGAATATAGATGAATTAGGTTTCCCGCCAAATGTAAGGAATTCCATAGAGACGCAGAAATAAAAGGCTTTGGTAGTAAAAAGTCCATTTATTAAGACATCAGAAAGCTCAAGTATAATTTAGTGGCAGGAATGACACTTCCCTCAGAAGCACAGGTTATAATACTCATTCACCCCATCCCCTTCCTGCTTCCTTGATGTGGGAACGAGACTTATCTCCAAGCAAGAAGATAAAGTCTCCGCCGAAGCATCTGGCCCATCGCCCGGGCTGTGGAATGCACTCAAGGTTACTTCACCATCAACACCATTGAATCCTTTACAAACAGCTTCTTCAGCATTGTAGGAGATAGAAAAACAACAACAAATGCAACTGGGGGGGGGGGGCAGTCGGGAACAGACTCACACAGCTGTTCGTGGCAGGAGAAAGATGCTAAGGCGGCAATAGCATTAGAGAAACCCGCAAATGACACCAGACAGCTGGCCGAATGTGAGCTTGCAATCTGGCACAGCAGGCGAAGAAATCAGCCTTTGTATGAGAAGACATCCGAAGATAACAGAACATATTCCAGACGACCTTATTTTACTACATGCCAAAATGCCATTTTTTTTCCTTTTAATTCTGGCGTGGTTTTTTCCCTCTGTTTGGTTCTTTTAAAAAAATCTTCTACTTTTCCTCTGTGCACTTTTTTACCATGATGTTTTTTTCTATCCGTTTCCAAGCCAGCTTCCCTTGAGCATGTGGTCATGTTGAAATGGTCGTTATTTCTCTGTCCCACCAAACTCCTGGCCCTTATCCCCACTTCCATGTAGTCACCCGACCACATCTTCAGTCATTTTCTCCACCCCTCGTTCTCTGTTTTTGAAAGGAATTTTTTAACATTATCTTTGTCATATCTAACTAGTGATGTAACATTCAGGCAGAGACACACAAGCATGGTGGATTGGATCAGCTTTGTCAATTTCATTATAGAACTTGCCATGGAATGTTCAGGAAGAGATACAAACAAGATGGGTTGATTTTTATGGGAGGTGGGTGGGTGTGCTAGGGCAAAGACACAAGGCATCAACCATATGGAGACTAAGTGATGGATTAAACATTGTTGGCACCTATTATATCATTTTATTAAGAAAGCAAGCAAGGGGACATTGCGCTCCCCTTCAGCCATTTTCTCTACCAATGCGATGTTAGCGTGGAGAGTGATTTTGAAGCTCAGGGCTTTTGAGAAGAGTACTAGAAGTTATTGTTGTGCGTAATCAGGGACTGCTGCAGTAACAATTGTGCATTACTGCAGTTCAAATTTGGCAAAATAATGTGGTTCTTTGTGTGTGGGGTGGGTGGGCTTTGTGTTTCTGCTCTTTAAGGCAATGGCGACTGCTCCAGAAGTCCTTTGGCTTCCATGTTGGGTTGATATTTCTCAATAGAGGGCTATTGGCTCAGCAAAGGCCAATTTGCTGGTGGTCCCTTACCCCTCGATGATGATGATGCCCTCAACTCGGGCCAGGGCCTTTACGGTTCTGGCTCTTGCCTGGTGGAACACTCTTCCATCAGCTGTTAGGGCCCTGCGGGACCTTGGTGAGTTCCACAGGGCCTACAAAATGGTGTTGTTCCACTCGGACTTTGGGGAGGCAGGTTGCGGATTGCCTCCTGATGCCCCTGCATTGTGTTCATACCATCTCCATCATTCTCGGCACTGCTGGTTCCCTCCCAGCCTTGCAACCGGACGTCATAAATAATATAATTTTAATTAGATTTTATGTGGATGCCAGCGAAATTTTATGGCTCTCGTCGTTAATGTTTAGCTTCTATCTGCCATTTTATCTGCCTTGTTTATGGGCCCTGTACACTGCTCAGAGCTGCGGTAGCCCAGGAAGTCCACCTGTTCCTAGTAGAATTCGCATTTGGAAAGCTTGGCATAGAGTTCATGATGTATGAGGCGGCACAGCACCTCCCGAACCAGCTTGATGTGCTTCGACAAGTTCTTTAGGAGTAGATCAACACATCGCCCAAAATAAACAAACCTTGAAGAGCAGGTCATGGAGGGATGATTGATGACGCCTGAACACCAGTCTCCACTGCGCCAAATGGCATTACGAGGTACTTGAAGGGGGGTATTGAAGGCAGTGAGGTGTTCTTGCCCCTCAGCAATGGGGACCCGAAAATACGCCTCCCGCAAATACAATTTGGTGAACAGCTTACCACCGGAGAGGTGTCCCAAGAAATCTTTGATCAAGGGAAGGGGGTATTTATTGTTCAGGGACACTGCATTCAGGCCTCTGTAGCCATACAGAGGTGAAGGGAGCCGTCCTTCTTTTTGCAGAAAAGGACGGGGGCCCCCATGTGAGTCTTTCCGCTAAACAAATCTGCTGGGCGAACTTTCTCACGTGCTTTTGTTTCACAGTTCATTTTTTCCCAGGCAAAACCAACCGTTTAGCAGACGCCTTTTCCCGCTTGCCAGAGGGGGGAGGAGCTGCCAAGGTGATCTCGCTTTCCCATTAATTCATCCTTTCCCCACCCACTTGGGCTTAAGGTTACCCGGTCGCAGGCAAAGGAGCCCCACCATCCATACACTTCCTCCCGACACACCTCTCTTGGAGGCAGGAAAGTCCTCAGTGCCACCTACGGAGGAAGGCGATGGTTTGATTTTACTTGACGGGCGCTTGCGTCGTGGCCCGGCTGGTTGTATGTGCCGCCCATCTGTGCCTCAACTCACCAAGGGTACGGATTCCAAGTCGTATGGTCACTTTGACTTTGTAAAAACTTTGCATTTGCTTCGTAGATAGTTTTGGTGGAAAACCATGCGTAAGGATATCGAGGCTTATGTCAAGGGCTGTCCTGTCTGTGCTATGGCAAAAACAGTTCCAGGCAGGCCCCATGGATTATTGCAGGACATTGCACTGCCCAGTGAGCCCTAGCAGATGATCTCCATGGATTTTATTATGGACTTGCCTTTGAGTCATGGCAAAATGGTGATCTGGACTGTAGTTGTTCTGTTCTCTAAGCTGTTTTAAAAACATGTTTTAGAAATATGGTCAAGTTCCTTGTTTAAGGAAAGGATCCTTCTTTTGATTTCTAGAAACAAAATTAAGTATTTGAAAGTATTAAGTATTTGACAGGCAGTCAATTAGAGGAGAAGTCGTTGTTTCTGTTGGCAGTAGACGATAGGACTTGCTATAATGAGTTTAAATTATAGACAGAAAGATACCAGCTGGAAATTAGGAACTTTTTTACAGTAAGAGTTTTTGCAATAGAGCAATTAATGCCTCTGCCCCCAGAATGCCCTCCCAGCCCTATATTGGCTACGCCACTGTTTGAACTTCCACCACCATGGGAAACCTGTTACTAAAATTCTTGGATCCCCACCACTGCTGGTAATAAATCAGCTAGTGAATGCCAGGGAGGTTCTTTGCTATCACAAGGATCTGGCTTCCTAGGTGAAGGAGGAGGAAGACCCGCGGAAACAAAGAGAATTTGATACCACCAGAACATCATCACGACCACCAGAATCAGGAGAGAAACTTAAAGGAGGGAGAAGTGCCGCAGTGGTCAACAGCTCAATGATATTGAAATGCAAACAGATTTCTCCCCTTATGTATTGTCGAAGGCTTTCACGGCCGATTAGGTGTTGTAGTCGTTGTATATAGCATTTTCTCCCTGACGTTGCTGCATCTGTGGCTGGGATCTTCAGAGGTTCCTCTGAAGATGCCAGCCACAGATCCTCTGAAGATGCCAGCCACAGATGCAGGCGAAACGTCAGGAGAGAATGCTGCTAGAACACGGCCATACAGCCCGGAAACCACAAAGCACCCAGATTTCTCCTGTTACCGGGGTGTTATATAAACTATTAAAATCTTGGACAGGTGAGTCTCGGCTGCCCCTTTACCTATCCAATATAACATCTAATAAATGCCTCTGGGCCTTTTCTCAAGGGCCCGTTTGACGCTTCCATCAGCCAATCTAATGGGCAGATTTGCAAATCCCACGACATAGAGATTATGTGTTTGTAACTCAGGGAAGTGGACTCTGTATTACATATTTTATTGCATTGTGAACTCCATAAAGGAAAGGGAGGCTTTAATTCATCCATTGTTTATCCAGTACAGAAATTTAACTAGAGTTAATTCCCACTCAGTTCTTGTGAGAATTTTGCTGGAAGACCTAGTTTCTCTTATATCTCAGCAGTAGCTAAATTTTGTATGCTGGCATATAGTAAGAGAAGAAGTATTGTTGGGACCAAGAGCCAGACCACATGAGGGTGACTGCACAATGCTACAAGCTGGATGATATTTTTTTGTGTAGATTTCTGTATCATGGATTTCTGTACAAATTCGATTTTTCTTTTGTTTATTGTTCCTCCTTTTTCTTGTTTTTCTCTACTCTTTTTGCTGGCCTAATGGCTGCATTAAACTGACTGGACATGGCAGTGGTCTTGAGGTGTCTAGAATGCCTGTTCATTGCTTGGAGGGTCCTGATCGCTCCCAAGTGAGGCCCTGTGCACTCCTGGTTAATAATAACACGTCCCTCGCAGAGCTTGGTAGATAATAAAATTAACAGGTGAGTCTCTACCCAGAAGAGTTTCCTCTCTGAGTTTTGACAGCTCTGATAATATAACTAACTTTTGAAGAAAAAATGGCCTCTATTGGACTGTCAGTGGATTCACTTTGTCCTTTGTCCTATTCAGAAGCTTATAGGAAATTAAAAGGTCAACTATTGGATAGAGAGTTCTCTATGCTAATCACAGCAGCCAAGAAAACGTGCTCCCCCTGTATTTTTCTCTCCCATTTGAACGGGGCCACTTGTCACACTACCTGAATTGCTTAATACACCCTGTTCAAAGGAGCCATAATGCTCGCCAGGTTTAATGTTATGCCCTCTGCCTTGTTACATGGCAGATTTAATAAGCAAGAAAAGGCTAAAAGATTGTGCCCATGTAACAACGGCTCAGTTGAATCTGAATCTCTGGCCCACCAATTACTACACCGCCTTCAGATTCATGAAATCAGATCCAAGTATGTGAATCTTACCTTTACATTTACCCCATCTCCCATTTAATTCATTAGATTACACTCACTTGTTGACAACCCTGATCCTTCTGTATGATAGTGGCAGACTTTCTCCTGGAAATTACTAAACGCCAATAGATTTCCTTCGACCTGTATTGTATATGCTTTTTAATCCGTTTTTATTATTGTTGTACTGTTGTCTATGCCAATAAAGGCTTGCTTCTTGATATAACTAACTTGACCTGAATAATCCAGGCTGGCCTGATCTTCTCAGATGCTAAGCAGGGTTGGTCATGGATAGTACTTGGATGGGACCACCAAGGAAGGCAGAGGCGGGCAACGGCAAACCACATCTGATCTCCTCTTGACTTGAGAACTCCACGAGGTTGCCGTACATCAGCTGCACCTCGAGGGCCTTTTTTCATCACCAGGAGTCCCTCAACCATCCACTCATCTGCTGCTTCTAACCCTCCAGAGTCCCTCAACAACTCCTTACTGCCTGCCTGCTGAGGCAGGGTTAATCTCGACCCAAAGAAACTGGATGGAATTTATAGGAGCTGTGCACTTGCTGTGTTATTTCCTAAATAGGTCCTTGAGTCTGAAAAGACGAAGAGCTTTTTCTGTGGATTAGACGTAAATCCTGCTGTAGTATGTCGGCCAGGGACCACAGGAAATGAGATCGAGCCGGGAGAAAAAGAGCACGGAATGTATGTTAAGCTGAAGGGTGCAAAAAAAAAAGGGGGGGGGGAGGTTAGTAGGTGGGAATTAGCAACACTTTAATGGGTTTCTTTTTGCCATTCTCAACGCTTCTAGTCTGTGCCACTGTGAAAGACACACCATGTGTAAACACAGATCCTAAGTTTTAAGGGACAGTAAAAGGTTAGGTTAAGGGTTGTGGAGCTTCGACAGTCAGGAGATAGCGAGCCAGATTGTGGCTGGCATCTTCAGAGGATCCTCTAAAGATGCCAGCCACAGATGCAGGCAAAACGTCAGGAGAGAATGCTGCTAGACCACGGCCATACAGCCTGGAAACCACACAGCACCCCAGTGATTCCGGCCGTGAAAGCCTTCGACAATACGGTTGTGGGGCTAGTTTGGAAGCCCGTTGCCAAGAGGGCAGGCACACGACCCTCCTTTTTTTCAAGGGGAAGGACAGCTTGGAAAGAAAAGCTGAAGGCCACTCATGTCTGAGATCCTCTGGACCTAGAATAAGAAGAACAGTCTGTTCCCAGGTAGACCCTTTGGATTGAGAAGGTGGATTCAGGCCAGAATCCTAAAAACGCTTAGGAGGAAGTAAGTCCTACTGGACTTGGTCAATTTATTTCTGGGTATACATGCTTAGAATTGTGGACTCAGATATTTCTCTCTCCCCTCAGTCCCCCTCAGCTTCTTTTGCTTTACCGTCAAAAATCTTAGAACAGTGGGATGTGACCAGTGGTGGGATCCAAAAATTTTAGTAACAGGTTCCCAAGGTGGTGGGATTCAAACTGTGGCGTGAAGGCCACGGGCTGGCTGGGGCACCTACAGGGGTGGCCGGCATTCCTGGGGCGGGGCATTCTGGGTGGCTGTGGCAAGGACGCGAGCCAGCCGTCCTTGGGCAGGAAACAAATGCACGCAGGCGCAGGCTGCCACACACTGCACCTCCTGCTAGACTGCTTCAAGTTCTGCGCGCTACTGCTGAGAGGAGGGGCGTAACTAAGGCAAAAATCACGTGGCAAAATCACCAATTAGTAACCCCCTCTCGGCACACACAAATAATTAGCAACCTACTCGGGAACCTGTGAGAACCTGCTGGATCCCACCTCTGGATGTGACAAGTTAGAAGGGGCTGTGCACAGCTGCTCAGCATTCTTCATCGGTCTGGATCCTGAATGCATCTAACAATTAAAAACGGGACGCCTGAGATTTAAGGATTCCAGCACAGAGCAAGCCAGGCTATACTAAGCAGGGGATCTGGAGAGGAGGCCGGGGTGGCTTCCAATAGTAGCAAGGCACACTTATCTCCACTTGCAACATGCTAGCTTTATTGGTTAGAGCCTGTTGGGTTGCCAGGCTCCAGTTGGAACCTAGGTTCAGGGAAAAACTGTACCTCAGAACTGGAATCAGAAATTCCAGTTCTGAGAGAGGCAGAACTGAAACGAACCCAGGTCGAACTCAGCGGCAGTGGGGAGTTGCTGGGACGAACCTAGGTCGAACCTAGGTCAACTCTGCCAGTGGGGAATCACCCTCTGAGTGTGTTCTAAACTCCACCCACTCCCAGCATGTTACTCACACAAACAGGCTATAAGGAATTAACCTTTCACACCCCATGCCTCTGCATGTTCCCAGCTTTGAAGTAGCCCCATATGAAACTGAGTTTTCCCTCAGGTTTGCCACAGTTATCTCCTCCCCAAGTTTTTTGGGGTTTTTTTTTTAAATGGAAGAAAGCAGAAGAATATTGCAAGCTGAGATTCCTGCCATTTGGCCATAGGACTGGATGTCCCTTTTGCTCTGATCAGATGTGCTCAAAGTCTTGTTTTGAAAGATGTATGCAAAAGTTCTCGGGTGGAAAAGATTCTAGAGAGCTGTTGGAGCATGCCATCCAAGAGTTAATTCTTAATAGAAAAAGCAAATCAGGGGGTGGCAAAAGACCGTCAATCACTCCATGACTATCATTTGTTAAGAGCACCTAATGCAGCTTATTTTGTGACTAGCATTCAGCCAAGGGAAAGACTGCATATCAGAGAATGGGGAAGCTAAAGAAGGACCAAACACAGAGCCTCACATGCCTGGTGTCACCACCCCTTCCCGCAAGGGGCAACGTTCCATAGTGGTACTGTCTAGGGGTGTACCTCATTTCACCGCGATATTTTTTGGATTCAAATTTATTGCACCCATTTTTTTTAAAAAAAAAAAAAGCTGAAAAAAGCTAAGTACCCATACCAATAAATATCTTTGGCTTCCCCACAGTTGATATCTGAAAAATGTTGATTCCAGTAAAGTCTGTGGGGAATTGGGGGGAGGGGCTCTTGGGAGCTGTTTTTCAAGGTAGAGGCACCAAACTTGCATCTTAAGTGCAGGTGATTCTCCATTAAAATGCCCCCAAGGTACGGTAAAGTTTGGGTCAGGGGGTCCAATTTTATGGAAAGACATTCAGGGGTGAGGTTTCATTGTGTGTCTCAGGACTACAACTCCCAGCATGCACCAGTTCCCGCCCTTTTCTCCGTCAGAGCGGTAAAACGAACAAGGAAGCTACACTAAAAGCCAAGAACCACAAGAGATCATAGATCAAGCGGGAGGAGGAGAGTCGGATTGCTGTTGCTGTTCTTTGAATGTAACAATACTGAAACCGAGGACAAAAATTCCTGCCCCAGCAACGCACCCTATAGTTAGGGCAACATACGTCAACAAAGTCTTCTTTTTAAAGTTAAATTTGTTTGAGTGTGTTCAGCCTCACAATGTGTTGTAACGTAACTCTCAATAACAGGCAGAATTACTATACATGACCACAGGACAATACCAATACTAATGAGATGGAGACATCATATAACACATGTCCAACATATTTCTGTCTTCCAGTTGGGCCACCTGGGCCACCAGCACTCCAGCCAGTTCCTGATAGCCGCCAGTCCTCGCTGCAAGAGGTAGTCAATTGGGAAAGTCCCGATTATGGGGGGAAATAAAGACCCAAAGAAGAAGAATAAGCAAAGAAGAAGAAGAAGAAGAAGAAGAAGAAGAAGAAGAAGAAGAAGAAGAAGAAGAAGAAGAAGTAGGCAGCGAGGAGGAGGAGGAGGAGTTTGGATTTCATATCCCCTTTCTCCTGTAGGAGGCTCAAGTGCTTATTAACTTTGCCCTTCCCCTCACAACAAACACCCTGTGAGGTGGGTGGGGCTGAGAGAGCTCTGAAGAACTGTGACTAGCCCAAGGTCACCCAGCTGGCATGTGTGGGAGTGTACAGGCTAATCTGAATTCCCCAGATAAGCCTCCACAGCTCAAGCGGCAGAGCTGGGAATCAAACCCGGTTCCTCCAGATAAAAATGCGCCTGCTCTTAGCCACTACGCCACTGCTCTTAGCCACTACGCCACTGAACACTGACATGCTTCCTAATATCTGAGTGAGTTTCTGCTACATGATATTCCTTTATATTTGCCCCAGCTGCTTTCTGCAAGAGGGCAAAATCCAAGCTCTCAAATGTCAGGGCAGTAAAACACCAAGGATAATAAAACCACGCTGTTGAGATAGAAACTCCGTAGCCATTCCAGGTGTTGTTATAGTGCAGGTGTTCTGCAGCTGTCTTTCAAGCTGTCTGGATCCTCACTTTGGGCCGTTTCCCCCCCAGGCCCAGTCCAGCTGGCTAGCAGGGGTCTTACCAGGGTTAAAATGAGGCTTAGGTCTCAACATCTGCAATGTGATAATGTCCCTTTCAGTATTGATGTCAAAAACAACTGGGGAGATGCTCTGGTATTTGGGCAAAACTCTATGGTACCGTGTTTCCCCGAAAATAAGACAGTGTCTTATATTAATTTTTGCTCCCCAAGATGCGCTATGTCTTATTTTCAGGGGATGTCTTATTTTTCCGCTCCACAGCTGCATGCTCTGGTGTTTTGTTCGTCGGGCATGCTTCCAAACAAAAACTTTGCTACGTCTTACTTTTGGAGGATGCTTTATATTTAGCACTTCAGCAAAACCTCTACTACGTCTTATTCTCAGGGGATGTCTTATTTTCGGGGAAACAGGGTAACAACAGCTTCTATCAAAGAGTTTTGGCACAAATGCCAGAGTGTCTCTTTCACTGTCATTGGTGCATTTTAAGCCTGGTAAGATCTCCACACCCACCTCTCCCCACTGACAGCCGGGGGGACGGGGGCGAGTATGGTCCTGGCAACTCTGGTCTGGATGATTGATGGATACTAGTTACTGCTTCACCCCCATATTTTCTCCCTCACAAAGAATGTATGCTACACACTGCTTGGCAGGAGTATATATGACCGGCTTTCCAGGTGGCTGTATGACCACTGTGGCAAGGTAGTCTTTGGGGATCCCCCTTGCTGGCTTTTGTGGGGAATTAGTGTCCTCTTCTGCAGCTGCTATTGGGTAACTGCTACTCTTTTCCCTGGATGTGCAACTATCTCATGGTCAGGTGAAATGCTGGGGAGGGGGGCTGTCGTGCTAGACATCATGCAAATTGACCGAAAGAGTCCTGTGAAGTCATCCCTGCAAGCAGAGGTGGGATCCAGCAGGTTCTCACAGGTTCCCGGAGTAGGCTACTAATTATTTGTGCGCCGAGAGTGGGGTTACTAGTAAGGATTTTGCCACGCGATTTTGCCTTCGCTACGACGCCTCCTTCAGCAGCAGCGACAGAACTTGAAGCCGCCTAGCAGGAGGTGCACCGGGCGCATGCAGCCTGGCGCTCGGCGGCATTCGCTTCCTACCAAGACTTCCGCGACGGTACGCCTCGTTAGCCCCGCTTCTCGAATGCCACTCGGAATTCGCCTGAAGCCCCATTGGCGCTACGCCACAGTTTGAATCCCACCACCATGGGAACCTGTTACTAAAATTTTTAGATTCCACCACTGCCTGCAAGGCTACCCACGAGTTTTCCCCCTCACTCACAAACATAATTTTGAACTGGATCACTATTTCAAATACTCCCCCGCCCATATTTCTTCCAGGGAAGGATGTATTTACTGACTCCTACACTTAAGAGGAAGTCCCCAAAGATAGGGAGAAAAAGGGCCCCACCCTTCAATTAGTTTGTGGAAGATATTGACGTGGACTTTATGTTTTTGTTGCCAAGTCACAACTGAATAATGACGATCCCATAGGACAGTGATGGCGAACCTTTTCGAGACCGAGCGCCCAGACTGCAACCCAAAACCCACTTATTTATTGCAAAGTGCCAACACGGCCATTTAACCTGAATACTGAGGTTTTAGTTTAGAAAAAAAAACGCTGCCCTGCATTACCTAGAGTAAGCTTGGTGGTAGTCGGTGGTTTTTGTGCTTTTGTGCAGAACTTGCGGTCGAACTACACCCATGCTCGTGCGCATGGCCACCGGCCATGCTGACAGAGGCTGATGGGAATTGTAGCCCCGAACATCTGGAGAGCCAGGTTCCTACCCCTGCTTTGTGTAAAGCAACCGCATCTTCTTCCAACGGGTGAATCACTTAGGAGGGTTTACTCAGAAGCAAGCCCCACGCTGCCAGCAACCGTGAAAGCTTACCCCCAGGTAAAGGATTGCTTATTCTTTTGCATGAAAATCAGTGGGTTTAACAGCACTTAACAGGGGCTACTTCCACACTGCTTCCCAAAAGTCTTAGGTTTAATGCCAATAGTCGAGCCCAGCGCCCAGGACAGGCTAGATTTTAAATTTTGCTGCGGGTGCCCAAGGAGAGGGCTCGCGCCACCCCTCTGCACCCGTGCCATAGGTTTGCCACCACTGCCATAGGATTTTCAAGGCAAGAAACATGGGGAGGTGGTTTGTCATTGGCTGCCTTTCCTCCTACTCAATATGGGTCACGGCTAGCCTATGGGGTACTTCCTAGCACACTGAGGGACCCCATCCTTTATATTGCCTCTTAATATGGCTGAGCCCCACATGTGGTAAGCTGTCATACTGCAGCCAAATGGCTCATGACCCAAGTTCGATCCCAATAAAAGTTGGCCAATGCTGACTCCAACCCTTCCAACCATCCCAGGTCAGTAAAACGAATACCCACCTTGCTGGGGGTAAAATGTAGACAACTAGGGAAGGTGAGGGCAAACCATCTTGTAAACATAGACTGGCTTGATGTGATGCCCCCATGGATAACGACCCAGTGCTTGAACAGGGGGACTACCTTTTTTTTTTCTCAATATGACATCTGTAACCATAAAGAAATTGTATTTTCTCAGCTACTGCAACTGGAATGGAATCCTTTCTATTTTGCTCCTTAATTGGAGAGACATACCCCCCCTTTTTTTTGTAAATTTCCTATTCTTCTTTGATTAGTCAGGAGTTAGCCTAATTACACTTGAGACGAGTAATTAATCTTCTGTTTCTGTTTCTTTCACAGCCTTCTATCGTGTTTAATTTTCATTGCAAAAAGGATATTTTTCTGTAGCTGACTAAATTCTGTGGATGTTACTATTTATCACGTTATTTGGTATGGGCACGATCCCGTTAGAGCTGATCTCGCTGGTGTATGTGTTTGTACTTAGAATAGAAGGGTAATCTAATGTGCCAACTTCAATCCTATTACAATCCCGAACCAGTTCCACTACAATTCTGTGCAACTGCAAGGCCCCTTCCGGACACACGGGCTTACTCCAGGTTCACTCGTGGTCGCAGAATCGCATTCAGCTCGAAGTCACTCGCTCTTCCGCACAGCAGCTGACTCGTGTCTCCGGAGCCGAGCTCAGAGGGCGGGACCACCTCCCTGTGCTGCTTTCTGATTGGGATGAGTCTCCCTGTCTGTGCATGCCCAAAGCTTTTCGCCGCCGCCACGAGTCTCACCTTCTGCGCTTGGGCGGAATACTGAGCTGTGATTGGCTAGATGGCAGAGTCGAGTCGACGGAGATTCCGCACTCTGCCGGCTTTGGCTCAAGCGCAACCCGAGTCCGCCAGTCGACTCGACCCCCCAGTCAAGCTCAGAAATTCAACGGTGAGAGGGGGGTGAGTCAAGTCAGACACGGCCCGACGCCACGGTCATGCGGAGGACTCGGGTCGGACTCAAGTCGATCTAAGGTCAACTCCTACAATGCGGAAGGGGCCCTAGATTCTCTCAGGCAGTCTCAGCTATCTAGTTCATAGGTGCTGAGTCCCATCAGCTCAGAATGTTTCAAGTCTTGGCGTTTCGCCGGGACAGCCCTTCTGGTGGCCAGACCTGCCCTGTTACAGCCATTTATGGGATGAGAGAACCCCAATCCTAGTAATTCAGTGGGACAAAAGGGTTCACTAACTTACTTGGATAAACGATTTGGGCTGTGGTCTATACTGTGGCACATAGCTTACTGTAAGTAGGATCTTGTTATGCAGTCTCCTCACTGTTAAATTGTCATGCTAACACTTATGCTCTGCTCCAATTCTTACTGGTGGTTCCAGACTTCCAAAATGCTAAGGAATTTGCTATTGAATGACTTATTTTACACACACACACACAAACACACACACACACACACACACACACACACACAAGCCTTTATTGGCATATAAAACAGGACAAATTTTTGAATGACTTATTTTAATAATAATAATAAGCCTTTATTTGGCATAACAATAATCAGATAAAAGGTACACAAATACAAAGGTTTAAGATAGAATATAAATTTTCATTACCAGCATCACCCAGTAAAACCGTATACCAGTTCACAAGTTTCATTGTCAGAATTGTCCAGAAGGAAAGGGAGTCTACCTGATTCTCCCATCTCACTAGGTATCCTAGAAAGAATATTGGAATATTTTGATCTGATATTAGCAGATTTAGGGCAGCAAAGAAGTTGATGCCAATGCTTCAATTCTGTTGTTCCCTCATTAAGAGCATACCACCCCTCACCATGTCCAAGTTGTTAAATCTGCCACGCAATAAAGCGGAGGGGAAAACACATGGAAGGAAAGCAAGTGGAGGGCTCTTCTCGCCTAGGATTAGTCAAAAAAAATACAACAGGGAGCCATCCTGTTTTGATATAGGTGACGCCATGATCACAAATGACTTGTTTTGTTGGATCTCTGTTGATCTGTCTCAACTACTCATGCCTCTGAGAAAGGCAGCCGCGATAAATAATGCAAATGAAAAAAACAAGTTTACATTGAATGTGCAATACCATCCTGTGTATCAGAGACCTGAGTTTCAGCACACCTTGCTCTTCATTTTATATGTTGAGTAAATCTCAGCACACGCAGCTGCATGTGTGGGATTGATTTTGTGGTTGTGTTCACCACTCTGTTCTAGAATTCGAAAGGTGTCCGCAGGCTCAGGAAGGTAGGGGACCCTTGACTTATCCGGCAAGCAACCGTGAGGAACTGGGGTGTGTGTGTGTGTGTGTGTGTGTGATAATCTTGTCTTGTGCTAATGGGACACCAGGGAATTAGGCAAGCAGCACAAACTGTGCAGAAAGAGGCATTTGATTTCATTAGCGAGAATGCACAAGAGCATTTAATCTGCCCCAGGGGAGTTTCCCCACTGCCCCCTGACACGCTCACACAAAGGCAAACAAACTATTAGTGTATCGTCAAAGGCTTTCACTGCCGGATTCAACTGGTTCTGGTGGGTTTTCCAGGCTGGGTGGCCGTGGTCTGGTAGATCTTGTTCCTAACGTTGCTCCTGCATCTGTGGCTGGCGTCTTCAGAGGTGTATACCTCTGAAGATGCCAGCCACAGATGCAGGCGAAATATTAGGAACACTCAAGACAGAAATCTGTATGGTGTCCCAATGTGGTAGTAAAAATACAATAACTTTGTGGAAACCAGGAAAAATTGCACAAAAATATAATAGGGAATAAATTAGGTCTCTCTTGAAAAAAAATTATACTGACTGCTGTGAAAGGGTTAAAAAACTAGGAGATTTTTAAAAATTGGTGTTCAATTCTGAATCCTGATTGGCTATGAGTACCAAAATATTAGAGGCACTGTCCTGCTTTTAAAGAGGCATCGTGTGCCTGTGGAGGGCCAGTGTGAGGTAGTGGGAGTACCAGCGTGGGATAGTGGTTAAGAGCAGGTGGACTCTAATCTGGAGTACCGGGTTTGATTCCCCACTCCTCCACATGAGCGATTGACTTTAATCAGGTAGACTGGATTTGTTTCCCCACACCTACAACTTCAAGTTAGGTGACTCCAATAAATACAGTTCTCTCAAAACTCTCTCAGCCCCACCTGCCTCACAAGGTGTCTGTTGTGGGGAGAGTAAGGGAAAAATGAGTTTTTAAGCTGCCGTGAGTCTCCTTGCTGGAGAGGAAGTGGGGGGGGGGGGATAAATCCAAACTTAAGGGGCGTGGGAATCCTTCACCATGACTTTTGAGGTAAAAAAAGCAACACCCAGCATCTGATATCGTAGTTTGACAGTTTGTTTCCCTGTGTTGGCTCTTGCTGAGGTGGTGAGCACAGGGCTTTGGGGGGATGAGGCCTCACCACCCACACCCAGAGCCCCCCAGGCAAGCTACCAAGAATTGGGCTGGGGGGAGGAAGAGAGAAAGAGAGAGTTGGAGTAGCGACAGGAAGAGAATGTGTGCTAGGGAGAGGCAGAAAGAGAATGAAAGAATGAAGGCAGGTGGCCAGAAAGAAGAAGAAGAAGAGGAGGAGGAGGAGGAGGAGGAAGGAGGAGGAGGAGGAGGAGGAAGAAGAAGAAGAAAAAGAAGAAGAAGAAGAAGAAGAAGAAGAAGAAGAAGAAGAAGAAGAAGAAGAAGAAGAAGAAGAAGAAGAAGGCTAAACAAAGGCAGAGAGAGAGTTGACTCCCTTTCCTGCACTCAAGGGCTACACCCCGCCCCTGCCCTGCAGCCGAGAGCCCCTGTGTTTGGATGAACCTGCCCACCCAGCTGCAGTGGGAGTGCACAGGCTGGACCTGAATTCCCCAGACAAGCCTCCACAGCTCAGGCGGCAGAGCTGGGAATCAAACCCGGTTCCTCCAGATTAGATACACGTGCTCTTAACCTCCTATGCCACTGCTGCTCCTTAACCTCCTACGCCACTGCTGAGAAAACAAATGCTGGGGTAGGGTGGCAGCAGAAACATGGAAAACAGAGAGCTGGGGTAGAAAGAGAGAAAGGGAGAGCTGGAATAAGGGGGCAGACAGTGAGAGCTGGGGTAGGGGACCAGAAAGGGAGTTGGGGTAGCAGGGCAGAAAGACAGAGAAAAAGAGAGCTCCGGTAGCAGAGCAGAAAGTTAAAAACAGAGCGGGGGGAGTGAGGCAGAAAGAGACAGCTGGGCCAGAGGGCCAGAAAGAGAGTTGGGGGAGTGGAGCAAAAATAGAGAAGCTGATAGGGGAACCCAGCTCCTGAGCCGAGCCCCACAGGTTCAGGAACACAAACGACCTCAAACCTGGCTAGTTTGTGTTCTGGAAAACCTGGCTAAGACGGTAGTGGGATTCAACCGGGAGATCGCCCCTCAAACCCGGTTACTTGTGTTCTGGAAACCTGGCTAAGACGGGTAGTGGGGATTCCTCGACCTCTCTGTTCTCTAGGAGCTGGATCCCAGCTTGCAAGGGGGAAAGCAAGCAGGGTACCTGTAAAGGTGAGGAACAAAGCTAGGGGTGGGGTGGGGGAGGGACCAGCACTCTCCCCATCTTCTCAGGCACCCTGCTGCCTCTCCTTTGCAAAGCTGGGGTGCTTGGGGGGCACAATTCCAGTGTTTGTGCTGGGCACCATTTCCTGTAGATACGTCCCATCCTTGTCTCTTGCCCTGGGAGGGTTAGTTTTCTAGAGCCCTTGGTATTTTTTTCGCATAACAGCTTGATTACTAGTTCCTTTATATTTTAGGAGAGTTATGGGCAATTTTCTGCCATTTACAAATATAGAAATCCTAATAGGACTGTAAACACATTAACTTATGTGACTGATTAGACTTCCTCTCTCCGTTCACTTCAGTCTTTTCTTTTGAATCACATTAATATCCCCCCACCAGAAATTAACACATTATCTCATTCGAGAGAGAATTATGGGCTTACAAAGGCAAATTTGTGCATTGAACTGATAACAGTGCAAGCAAGACTCATACCTTTCTGTTTTCACAAGTTCAGTTGAAGTGCGATGGGAAATGCAAGGAACCAGCTCTGCTCCAGCATTCAGGAGAGAGAACACATGGCTTTACTGTACCTGCCGCCAATTCAGAAATTAAACAGGTCGTTAATTTAGCTCATTAGAACAGGCTAGCACCCAGAGGCTCTTACAAAGGTTTCAGTTGATGGTAGCAAGACCTCAACAGAACTCTTGTTAATAAAACTCTCCCAAGGGCAGCTGAAGGGTGCCATCACTTTCAGTGGGTGGTGAGGATTCTAGCAGTCCGGGGTGGTATGAAGCCTGTTGGCCGTGACAGCTCCTTATTCTTCCAGCTCAAGTTTGGCAGCTGGACTGTGCAAGGTGGGAGTTCTGAATCTGGAGCATTTTCTTTCTTTCTTTCTTTTCTTTCTTTCTTTCTTTCTTTCTTTCTTTCTTTCTTTCTTTCTTTCTTTCTTTCTTTCTTTCTTTCTTTCTTTCTTTCTTTCTTTCTTTCTTTCTTTCTTTCTGCCACAGGAGGTGGTGATGGCCACTAACCTGGATAGCTTTAAAAGCGCTGACAGATTTAAGGGAGGAAAAGTCAATCTTATGGCTACCAACTGATCCTCTTTGGATTTGAGATTGCAAATGCCTCAGTATATCAGGCGATCGAGCAACAGCCGAGAAGGTTACTGCTTTCACCTCCTGCATGGGAGTCTCAAAGGCACCTGGTGGGCCACTGCAGTAGCAGAGAGCTTTGACCAGATGGACCCTGGCCCGATCTTAGCTGGCTGTTCTATGTTCGCTCGCTTGTGCTGCTTTGTGCTTGTGCATTCGTATGCAGCGGTTCGCTGGTTCGTTGGTCTTGTCTCGGTTGGTTCGCTGGTTCGGTTCGCTCGTCTTTCTTTTCTTTCTTTCTTCTTTTCTTCTTTCTTTCTTTCTTTCTTTCTTCCTCCTTCCTTTGTTTGGGAGCAGCTTGTCCATTCTGCCTAGCACCTGCATAGTGGTCTCCCATCCAAATACAAATCAGGGCCCAGCCCTGCTTAGCTTCTGAACGCTGGCCAGATTGGCCTAGCCAGGGGCCTCCAGGTTAGGGCAACCACATATTTCTACCTACCTGATATTACAGCATGAAATTCTCGGTTTAAGGATTTGGCAGGCTGGTGTAACTTGGAAATATTCCATTTTAGTAAACATGGATAATTGCTGTCTACTGTGCCCCTTCTTCTTTCTGAATCCTGTCCCTCATATTTATGCCTTCTCATCACAGAATTTAGATATTCCAATTAAATCAAACAAGGGACTAATAATACAATTAAGGGGCAATCAGTTTTACGTGGCTAGCCAGTCGAATGCTTCAGGAAAGATATTTGGCTTCTCCTAAGACTTTCATACATGACTGCTTGTAATTACCACTTCACATGTAAATTGGAAATGGGGGTGGGGGGGGGGTAACTGTCCACAGTCTGCTCAACTACAGTTCACATTTAGTATGCAACTAGTTTCTATGTTTACCTTTTTAACCGGGTGATGGCAGACAGATACCGTGTGGCACATACTTAGAGGTGTGCAAAAAAACTGCCATTAATAATATTACTATTTATGTGACCTCATTGGATCCAATCTATTAAATAATCAGGCTCCACCACTTGTTAACGGAGTGTGTTGATCATGGGGCCCTGACAATTCCCGCCCCCTGCCACTCAGTGACCATAGGCTCCCACATTGGAAAATGTATGGCTACTGACTTGGAACACCTCATAAGAACATAAGAGTGAGCCTGCTGACTGTGACCAGAGTCCATTCTATCCAGCCTTCGCCACCACAGGCCCACCAGGTGCCTTTGGGAGCTCACGCAGGATGAAAGCAACCGCCTGTTGTTGCTGTTGCCATGTTCCCGAAGCACCTGGTCTTAAGGCATTGCAGTCTCAGATCAAGGAGGATCAAGATTGGTAGCCATAGATCGACTTCTCCTCCATAAATCTGTCCAAGCCCCTTTTAAAGCTATCCAGGTTAGTGGCCATCACCACCTCCTGCAGCAGCATATTCCAAACACCAATCAAACGTTGCGTGAAGAAGTGTTTCCTTTTATGTTTCCAAAAAAATGAATGTAGATACAAACCAGTTTGGGAAAAACCAGGACCTTTTCAGCAAGGTTTCAGCATCCCCACTACAGCTTCTGCCCTAATAAACGAATTCTAAGCCTTTCCTCATTCTTTCCCCGTCATTGCCGCTGGCAATTCCCCAGCGCTACGGGTATCCTGGTGCGCGTCAAGGCCCCATGAAATCAAAGGCGCCTTTTGCAAGAGCGCCAGGATGCCTCGCTTCGAGGGGGGCGTGACAGCAGCAGCGCCGGGCGGTTAGCGATGTCGCCTCTCGTGTTAGACCCCGCGCTACTCTCGGCAGCGGGGCTTAAGATAAGTGGGGAAAGGCCCCTTGTTCCCAGAAACACAGCAGCAACGAAGGATTCTCCACTGAGGCGAATTGAACAGGCAATCCGCTCAGGGGCTATCCTGATTGGCTGTTATGTTGGGCTGGGGCAGGAATTTTTCATTTATTTTCAAACTTCCGGATCCACATCTCTGTGAGCGTGCGCAGAACGACCCTATGCGGAAACGAAGAAATGGGCGATTAAAGCGAAGCCCTGTTCGGGCTGCGTTCTCCATGTAGTGAGATCCACGTGGATACGACATGTAGCACAGCTTTGTATTGCCTTCTACTCAGTCAGTCAGTCAGCCAAAACTGGCCCCATGTTGCTTCATATCCATGTGGATCTCTGGTCTGCAAAAATTTTTAAAAGGCTGAGCGCGTATCGTGCACAGCCCACTGCGTTCTCATTGGATGGGAGGCTCCACGTCACTATCAGCGGGGGGAAAAACGAATCTGGATTCACACACCACCACCACCCCCCAACTTCCCCACCGCTCCAGATTGCCCACACGTTTTTTGAAAAGGTCTACTTTCTTCCATGTTTTAAAATAACATGTGCTGAGGGGAGGGGGGAGCGCCAGAAACGGGATGAAAGCATGTTCAGCGCTTGTGCAGTGGAGAGTTTCAGAGACTGGTTCCAGAGACTGAACTAAAGACTGACTCACCTCAGGAGCCCCACCTCTGAGCAGCCCAGGACAAAGAGGAACCTCTGTTAACCCCTGTTAAGCCCCACCTCTCAGCAGCCTCAGCTCTCAGTAGCCTTACAAGGAGAAAAAGAGATAACCCCTGCAAACCCCTGTTAAAATACACTGTTTTAAAAGATGTGTCTTTGAGAAAAGCCCTTCAACATGAACACTTGTGAGCTCACTTCCCTGCTCTTCCTGGCCCTCCCATAACCGGGATCAGTCCCTAACCCGGCCCGCGGGCCAGATCTGGCCCCCAAAAGCATTTGTTCGGGTTGCTGCTTGCGCTGCGCCTGCTGCACCTGGCTGGTGGAAAATGAACAAGGGCCAGCGATTTCGGCTTGACGCCACTTCAGCCGCCACCTTCAGACGCCCGTTAAGCGCTTCAGTTGTAAGCGATGAGGAAGGGAAGGGCCGCCAGCTGCCGCTGTTTCAGCTCTTCCACAGCAGCCTTCGGAAACAGCCGGCAGAGGTGGAGGAAGCGGCCGCAGCGGCTCCTGCTGCAGCGGTTCAGTGCTTGGTCAATCGGCCGCTGCAGCAGGAGCTGCTGCCGCCGCTTCCTCCACCTCTGCCGGCTGTTTTTCCAGGAGAGACGCCGCTTGCTTGCCCCACAAGCCTGGGGAAGGCCTGAGCAGATGGTGGGCAGGAAAGCCGGCAGAGGTAGCGCCTTCCTTCCTCATTGCTGCAAGCTGAGCGCCGGTGCTGGGAGGAGAGGCAGAGGTGCGGTTGCAAGGCGCTTGGAGTTGAGGCGTCCAGTCAGAGGAAGGGAGGAGTCGCGCTTGGCCCCGCTGTGTTTGTTTTTCCACTGAGCCCCAGGTGCAAGCGAGACGGAGCGCAGGAAAGCCCTGGCCTGGCCCGGGAGAAAGCCCCTGCCCTTGCTGTGCAATGACGCCAACTGTTTTGCTGGGAACTTTTGGAGCCCCACGTTTGCCCGGGGGGAAGGTGTGCTTAAGCAACATGGAGGAAAGCCGCTCCAAGGGCTGCGCTGGCTTGTGCTCTTGGCTTTCTGGGGAAGATCACAAGGTGGCTGAGTGGAGAGCGAGAGTGGGCTGCCCACCGTGTCCTGCGCCTCAGCACTGCTAGCCCACACCCTGCCCAGATATAGAAATGACCTGGTGCAGCCAGGAGAGGTGGCGTGTACGTTGGAGGAGGGAGGCCGGGAGGAAACCTCGGTATTCAGGTTAAAATGCCATATTGGCACTTGGTGACACATATGTGGCTTTTGAGTTGCAGTTTTGGGCACTCGGTCTCGAAAAGGTTCATATCACTGCCCAGGCCTGGTGGGCGTGGCGCCTCTTTGCTGGAGCCACCGGAAGTGGGAGCGCCAGCAGCAACGGGGTGGGCATGCCTCAGCAGCAGCCGCCACCCCAGCCGCCCCTTCCCGCTCCTCACCCAGTCGCCTTGGCTTTGCCGGCGTACGGCTTCAGGTATGGCCGAGGTGCCCAGGCTGCAGCGGCCATCGCCTTCCACCAACATGAAGAAGAGGAGTTTGGATTTATATCCCCCCTTTCTCTCCTGCAGGAGACTCAAAGGGGCTGACAATCTCCTTGCCCTTCCCCCCTCACAACAAACTCCCCTGTGAGGTAGGTGGGGCTGAGAGAGCTCCGAGAAGCTGTGATTCAGCCTCCGCGGTCACCCAGCTGGCGCGGTGTGTGGGAGTGTACAGGCTAATCTGAATTCCCCAGATAAGCCTCCACAACTCAGGCGGCAGAGCTGGGAATCAAACCCGGTTCCTCCAGATTAGCTCTTAACCCTCCTTATTTCACAGCTGCTCCTTGGCAGACATCAAAGACTTGGCATGGCAGCACTGCAGAGCAAGGGGCTGGATCAGGCAAAATGACAACCATCTTTGACAGCACTTATGTCTGTGAACAGACTTTTTCCAGAATGAAACATCTGAAATCTCCAACCAGAACTAGACTAAGTGATGCACACTTGTTACGACTAGCAGTGACAAATATCGAACCAGACATTGACCATTTCATTAGCCAAAAGCAGGCCCATAGTTCCCATTGAAATACTGGTAGAGTTTGTTGTATTAACTTTACTTGTTCTTTATTTTAAATATTGTATTTGTTCCCGTTTTGTTTTTTTACTTCAAAATAAAATATGTGCAGTGTGCATAGGAATTTGTTCATAGTTTTTTTTATAGTCCGGCCCTCCAATGGTCTGAGGGACAGTGAACTGGCCCCCTGTTTTAAAAGTTTGAGGACCCCTGGACTAGATGGACTCTGGTCTGATCCAGCTGGCTTGTTCTTATGTTCTTCTTATGTTCTTATGAGTTCTGATGGAAACCTGGATATTTTGTGTGACGAGCACGCATCTAATTCTCAGTGGGGAATCGACCCTCCTTTTCCCTCTATTGACGTTGCCTTTTTCTTTTCCTCTTCTAGTGATAAGGTCTGGCCAATCCCAAAGCTTTATACAATTAGTTTCTGCCACAATCACAGAAGCCTTCATCTTACAAATTGCAGGGGCTCCTGAAGCATTGTAGGTACTAGGGTTCTGATCCAAGTCCTGAACAGAGACCAATATTACAATCAAAACTTTGGGAATAAACTTCATATTTTAGGAATAATACATTTTAAAATCCTTGGATGAGAGCAATTCTCTGAGGAATATAATCTTTTGGTACTTCAAGGATGAATGGATTTAGGGTTCCGGAAAAGCCACAAGATTTTGTCATTCTGACCGCAGCCAACAGAACATGCCCCCCCCCCCCTTTGGAAGGGTTTTCTCAGATTAATATTTTGCCACATTTCTTTTCAAGCTACTGTTTCGAAGAATACACGGAAGCGAGCAGAAGGAGCATATGGAAAGCGTTTCTTCTTTTTCTGCACATTGATTCACCGACACAGCTGATGTTTAGAAACATGGCCCTGTATCCTGGAAGCGATCGCATAATATTATGCAAACATTTGCAAAGACAATTTTGTGTCATGTCATTACTGAGTACGGATAGAATCTGGTTTACTTTCTGACAGCAGAAGATGCCAGGGATCTCTGGCACGGTCGCTGGCGGCCGGATCCTGGTGCATACTGCTACACAAGGTTGCCGGGGGCTCTCTACTGGACTAGGCCCAAATGGGCAATGGTAGATTGGCTACCATTTAAACCATACAGTGCAACCATGTGGAGTTTCTGATTTGGACTGGGACTGATTTGGACTGGGAGTTTAACGCACTCCCTCCCCCTGGCCCCCCCCAATTTGTATGATTCGCATTCCTCCTGGCCATTATTGCAGTTCAATGTAGCAAAATGCAAAGTGATGCACATAGGAGCAAAGAATCCAAACTTCACATACATGCTACAGGGGTCAGTGCTATCAGTCACAGACCAGGAAAGGGATTTGGGCGTCTTAGTTGATAATTCCATGGGAATGTCAACTCAATGCATGGGAGCTGTGAAAAAGGCAAACTCTATGCTGGGGATAATTAGGAAAGGAATTGATAATAAAACTGCAAGGATTGTCATGCCCTTATATAAAGCAGTGGTGCGACCACACTTGGAGTACTGTGTTCAGTTCTGGTTCACATCTCTATACTATTGAGGATATAGAAAGAGTGCCACTGAGATGGATGATTGAGGGACCAGCCACCCTTCCCTAGAGGAGAGGCTGCAGCGTTTGGGACTCTTTAGTTTGGAGAGGAGGCGGCTGAGGGGGGATATGATTGAAGTCTATAAAATGATGCATGGGGTAGAAAATGTTGACAGAGAGAAATTTTTCTCTCTTTCTCACAATACTAGAACCAGGGGGCATACATTGAAAATGCTGGGGGGAAGAATTAGGACTAATAAAAGGAAACACTTCTTCACGCAACGTGTGATTGGTGTTTGGGATATGCTGCCACAGGAGGTGGTGATGGCCACTAACCTGGATAGCTTTAAAAGGGGCTTGGACAGATTTATGGAGGAGAAGTCGATTTAAGGCTACCAATCTTGATCCTCTTTGATCTGAGATTGCAAATGCCTTAGCAGACCAGGTGCTCGGGAGCAACAGCCGCAGAAGGCCATTGCTTTCACCTCCTGCAGGTGAGCTCCCAAAGGCACCTGGTGGGCCACTGCGAGTAGCAGAGAGCTGGACTAGATGGACTCTGGTCTGATCCAGCTGGCTTGTTCTTATGTTCTTATGTTCTTATTTGCCCACGGTTTCCTGTATGTCACTTTTCATGGGCAAGTAAATGGCTGAGAAGATTCAGAAAAGCAAAAAGGGTGTGGAGTGTGTGTGTGGGGTGTGTGGGTGTTCACCCCTCTGCTTTCACAACACCGCCCCTGTATGGCTACAATTTTAAAGTTTCAAAGCTATTCTGGGATCCATTCATGGATCATGTGCTTTTGCCTCAGCATTGGCTGTTAGATGCCCCCTTTGCTAGAGAGATCGATTACAATTGAACGGGCTACTAAGGCAGCCACTGTGATCCATTTGGCTTTATAAGTTGCAGATTCCTCAGTGTAGGCAAACTCCGAATTGCTCACCTGTGTAGTTTGGTGCAATGCAAGCTGATAGCCCGCACATCCCCTTACTTCTGTTTCTAAGCAGTTGTGCTCTGGGCTAGATTTTGGCAATAACAAATCATAATTTCCCCCCCTCGTGCCTAGAACTCCTTTGACTGTTATATTGTTCCTGTTATAAAATTCACTGAACTGTTGTCTTCACTTGGTAAAGGAACTCCTTAGGCCATTCTGTTGTTCCCTGCATAGCGAACATCTGGATTGTCTAAGCAGAGATGAGAGAAGGCTAGGGGCAGGGGAGAGCTCAGCCATCAATGCATGCACTAGTCTGTTTGCTTCACAATGGATTTTTCCTGGGGGTTTTTTAAATTTATTTTTGTGGCCTATTACACAAGGGACCCTTACCTCTTCTCTGCACAGTGGGCTTGCAGAGCGCTCTCCTTGTGTTTCTCTGTTTGCATGCAAGGAGACATTCCCTCCTTTCCACGAAGTTTTTCTGCAGAGAGCTCTCCAGGCCTTTTTCCCCCTAAATTCTGCCCATGAAGTGATTCTTAAAGGTACAGATCTCATTACACCCACTAGTCAAGACTGCTGGCATATCCCTTTAAGCAGAACTTATGTCAATGTTACTGTTTCAAAATAAATCCTCCCCTCCTCCCAAATGAAAGAGGCAAAGGAGTTCCCTGGATCACAGGCTGCTAAAGAAGGGGACCATCCTAGAGTAGATTTTCTCTCCCCCTCTCCTCTCCTCTCTTCCCCTCTACACAACACTTCCTACACAACAAGGGAGCAGCAGTGGTGTAGGAGGTTAAGAGCTCGTGTATCTAATCTGGAGGAACCGGGTTTGATTCCCAGCTCTGCCGCCTGAGCTGTGGAGGCTTCTCTGGGGAATTCCAGATTAGCCTGTACACTCCCACACACGCCAGCTGGGTGGACCTTGGAGCTAGTAATACAGCTTTTCGGAGCTCTCTCAGCCCCGCCTACCTCACAGGGTGTTTGTTGTGAGGGGGGAAGGGCAAGGAGATTGTAAGCCCCTTTGAGTCTCCTGCAGGAGAGAAAGGGGGAATATAAATCCAAACTCCTCCCCCTCCCCCTCCCCCTCCCCCTCCCCCTCCTCCTCCTCCTCTTCTTCTTCTTCTTCTTCTTCTTCTTCTTCTTCTTGCTGCTGCTGCTGCTGCTGCTGCTGCTGCTGCTGTCACTGGAGGACAGATGTTTGTTATTTCCAAGCACTCTTTATATTGAGATCTCAAAATATCAAGAGAATTAGAAGTTGGAGTTGTGTGAGCGAGCGTCTCTTCTGTTACTTGAAACAGCTGGCGATGTGGAAGGAGGGACAAGGGGGAAGGCATGCAAAGCCATGTGAGGTACAGGAAAGGCTGCCCATGGGTGGAGGGAAGACCTCTGGGGCAAAGCTGTGCTCACTGGCAAATTTCACTGCTCTGGCAGCGAAGCAAATTAAAAATCATGCTAAAAGGGGGCTCACTTGCTGCAGAGAGAATGGAAAGTGAAAGCGGGGCTTGAGGAAACAGGTCTGAACAGGAAATCTTGCTGCATCATTCTGAAATCTTGCTGCACATTGTGCATAACAGGCCTGCGTGTCATCTTTAGTCTAGTGAGCCCCTCGGGGATAGGGCGGTATATTTAATTAATAAATTAATAAATAATAATAATAATAATAATAATAATAATAATAATAATAATAATAATAATAATAGTAGTAGTAGTAGTAGTAGTAGTAGTAGTAGTAGTAGTAGTAGTAGTAGTAGTAGTAGTAGTAGTAGTGTTGGTTTGATTTCACATCATTTTCATAAGGCCAATCGCTCCAGCAATAGACTTTCAGCGTCATAATAAAAAAAGAAAAATCTCTTCTGACTGTTTTGCAATGGTGGCTGGAAGAGTGGGAGAAACTGCCATGCTATGGGTGGGGGAAGGTGGGGAGGAGCGAGAAAACCCCAAGAAGGCCAAATGCGTATGGATCTCCTTTGCTTTCCCTGTGAAAGATAAAAAGTGGACTTAAACAGGTTTTGGAAACCACAGGGATTTTCTGATCTGAGGATGGGGTGACTGACGGAAAGGGGAAAATGTGTGCATGACTGAGGATCAAACCCAAAGGGAATATACACTCAATGCGAAGGAAACCACATGTGCGTAAATGGCCTATGTCTGCTTAGGCTCAATCTTATATACACAAGCCAATTCATGTTAACTAGTAAGGGAAGCTACTGAGTAAGACCACAAAGTGCTTGAAAGATGGTTTCTGAGATGTGTTGGTCTGCAGTGGAACAGCTAGATTCAAATCCAGTAGCACCTTAGACACCCACAAGATTTTGGGGGCCTGGGCTCCCAAGAATCAAAGCTCTCTTCATCAGATGCAAAGGGAACTTTGAGTCTTGAAAATTTTGTTGGTCTCTAAACTGCATCTGGATTCAAATCTAGCTAAAGTACTTTAAAGTACAAGTAATAATTTGCCGTTTTAATGTTTGGCAATCGACAGCAAAGGCTGGCGATGTGTTAAATGCTTAAATGCTATGTACAAGTTACCAGAATCTTTTGTGATGTCCTACAAAAGGTGTATCTGGAATTAAGTCAAGTAAGCCTTTATTGGCATAAGAAAAAAGAAAGTAAAGGGTTACATATAAGAAGTAAAAAATAATAACAAGGAGTCGAAATACCGTTTGTAACTCTAAACAATTCACCGAGTCTCTATAATATCTAATAAAACTCTAGGATTAAATATTTTCATACCAGAATAATCTTGAGGTGACAATTCAAGGGGATGTATTAGCCAATCTTTAAAGATTCTATCTGGAAAAACACCAAAGGAAGACAATGGCCTTTTCCCCACTCACCTCTGTCCGAGGGTTGCTGCGAGCGATTCCTGGCGCGTGCCCAGGCTTCCCCATGACCCCCCTGGCTTAGCTTTTGAAGAAAGCGCCTTTTGAAAAAAGGCCAGGAATTGCAAGCGCCCAGGGGGCATAAGAGAAGCGGCGTCGGGGCGGCTTAAGGTAAGTGGGGAAAGGGCCAATGACCCTTTAGTCCTTAACAACAGATTTAAAGTAAGAACGTTTGAAAAAGTCAGTATATATCTCTGAACAAAATGCTGGATTTGAAGGAGAGTCCTCAACTGAGGCTACTTCTTTAGAAATCCTCATCTTTTGTAGAATATAAGCTCAGGTTTGTACAGTCAGCTATGGTAGGTTGAATCCCATCTTGGTGTAGTACCCTTTAAAGGGAAATCAACCAGTAAATGCAATTTCCACTGCTTGCTGGAAGACATAGCTTTCCTTTGGTTCACAGTGAGAGATTTGAGGTACATAAGGGAAAAGTTCTGGGTAAGAGAGGCTTCCTTCTGAGTGTTGGATGAGAGATTCCTTCCGGAATCGAGGCTTGGTAGATGTGGAAAAACAATCGTGCATCTTAGTTAATAATTCAGAAATTTTGAGCACTAAAGGAGGAAAAAAATCCAAAAGTCTCAAACTTCGCACTGAAAGAGAATTTAACTGGACAAGCTATCTGATTCACTTTTTTTCCCTCTATTTGTTGAAAGGATTTTGCTGATAGTAAACACCTGGTCAGCCAGTTCTTCCAAGAAAAATGTTGCTGGGACTTAGGCCTTTTCTGCACATGCAGAATCCACTTTCAATCCACTTTCAATGTACTTTGCAGCTGGATTTTACTGTTGATTCGGCATTAAGTGAAGATGCAAGGTAGACACCAAGTCGTTTCCCCACTTTACCTGCTGCTAAGCGCGCTACTTCCTCCCTCTAAGTAGCATGGGGTCTCCCCGGCACTTCCCACTACAGGGGCGGCAACTAACACAGCCGCCCCGACGCTGTTAAGTTGTCGCGCCCCCTCAGCCGCACGCTGTCATTCCTGGTGCTCCTCGAAACAGTGCTTTTTTTTTGCAGAGTGCGCGGGTCACGGGGGAAGCCCGGGAGGGTTTTGCCAGAAATGATGTGCGTGCTGGGAGTAGCGGCGCCAGAGCAACCTTTGGTCGAGGTAAGTGGGGAAACGGTAATTACAAACACACTTCCCCACCCCACCCACACAACTACAAAAGGGTTAAAGTGTTCAGTGAGTTGGGATTTCTTATGCTTGAAATCATGAATGTGGCGCAAAAGGGAATTCGCTGACTTTCTCCATCATTTTAAGGAGCCAAAATAAAATGAAAACTTCCTCATCCCTGGAAGTATGCGGACTTTGAACAAACAACCATCTGGCCACCAGGACCAATGCTTAACCAACTTGTGCCATACAGCCACTACCATAGCTGATTGGGGGAAATCCTTTGTATTCGCCGATGCTTTGCTCCCTTTGTATTGCCCCTGTTGCCTTCAATTTGATGTGTACACGTCAGTTTTCGGCTTTGCAAAAAATTAAAAAAAAAGAAGAGGCTCTTGCGCGTGCATCGCAGAACAGCCTTCCATGGCCTGATTGGGATGGGAGGCTCTAATGGTCACTTTCATAGGGTTAGCAGAGTTCGAATCTGAATTCACCTCCCCAACTTCCCCACCGCTCCAGATTGGCCGCGTGTTTTTTCAAAAGGTCTACTTTCTTCCAGGTTCTGAAATAACACATGCTGGGGGGGGGGGGCAGAACCAGAGGTGGGATCCAGCAGGTTCTCACAGGTTCCCGAGAGTAGGTTACTAATTATTTGTGTGTGCCGAGAGGGGGTTACTAATTGGTGATTTTGCCACGTGATTTTTGCCTTAGTTACGCCCCTCCTCTCAGCAGTAGCGTGCAGAACTTGAAGCAGTCTCGGCAGGAGGTGCACCGGCGCTCGCGTGGCAGCCTTATAGCGCCTCGCGTGCATCTAAGATTTCCCCGCCCAAGCGACGGACTTGCAGCGGCCGCGTCGCTTGCCACAGCCCCGCCCAGGAATGCCCCGCCCGCCCCAGGAATGCCGCCCCCCCCCGTTGTGCCCCGCCCAGCCCCATTGGCACTACATACCAGAGGCTTGAATCCCACCACCATGGGAACCTGTTACTAAGCAATTTTTGGATCCCACCACTGGGCAGAACCTGGATGACTGTGTGTTCAGCTGGTGTAGTGGGTAACCTCTGCTGGAAACTAACCTGGATATTATTTGGAGTGATGCATGCATTTAATGTGGTGAGTGGGGAATCGACTCTATGGAAGAGGTAAAAAAATCTGTTGGGGTGGGTAATCCCTCAAGGACTTGAGAATTCTGTAACTGAGCTTGAAGAGAAAGTTCATCCATCTTAGTCTGTTTATGTCTGGGCAGTTGATCAGTTGAGAATTGGGCAAAACAAGAGCTGACTTTTTCTTTTTTAGATATTTGGAGGTTAATGATGAGATGACTCCATTCAAGAAGAGTTCCAGTTCCTCCTAGTTAGATAAGGAAGCCCAAACTTCCTAATTGTTGGTTTCAAGACGAGGATAACACCGTCTGCAAGGGACAAAAATTAATGCCCACTGGATGGAAAAGCAAAGCCCAATTACAACAAGGAAGAAAAAGAAAGATTATGTTAAAAAAAAATATATCAATTTTTTTAAAAAAAATGTTTAAAGCTGTATAAAACTCAATAAAATCCACCAACACACTTTCAAGGGGGATCTCTGCCCAATTCGAAGCAGAGAAAAGTGTTAAAATGTATGAGATAAAAACCCTCATATTCTGGAAGCTATAATTGGGTCCTAACTTCTTCGCTTCAAATCTGGCAAGCTGGAGTATTTACTTAAAGGAGGGCTGTGACTATAACAGCTGAGCTCCGTAAACTTGAACTCCTTAAACTTGGATACTTAATGAGGTGTTATTCACTGAAAAATAGCAGGGGAAAGATAAGAGGCAGTTAAAACATCTTTTCCCAAAAAATAAAAGTTTAGCTTATGTTGTCGTAGCTTGGCTTTTCGCAGAGGAGTCACAGCAGCTGCCAACTCAACGCCATCTTGTCTCCATGTATCCAGAATGATCACAAAATCTTTGTCAAAAGTGAAATTCAAAGAGGGGCATCTCTTGCAGAAGAGTTTGGATTTATTCCCTGCCTTTCCCTTCTGTAAAGAGTCTCAAAGCAGCTTACAAAATCCTTCCCTTCCTCTCCCTGCAACAGACACCCAGCAGACTGTTGGAGCAGGGAAACAAATCCAGTTCACAATATAGGGAGCAGCAGTGGCGTAGGAGGTTAAGAGCTCGATGTATCTAATCTTGGAGGAACGGGTTTGATTCCTCCGCTCTGCCGCTTCGAGCTGTGGAGGCTGGATCTCATGAATTCAGATTAGCCTGTGCACTCCCACACACGCCAGCTGGGTGACCTTGGGCTAGTCACAGCTATCTGGAGCTCTCTCAGCCCCACCTGCCTCACAGGGTGTTTGTTGTGAGGGGGGGAAGGGCAAGGAGATTGTCAGCCCCTTTGAAAAGGAAGTTTATTTACCTCAAAAACACAAACAGCTGAGAGCTGTTTCAGCAAATACCCTGAAAGCGAAAATCACCATCGACTCAGGTTTGGGAAATTCCTGGAGATTTGGGGGTGGGGCATCCCTGAGAGGCTGGTGGGGACCGGGGAGGGAAATGACCTCAGCGAGGTATAATATAGCGTCCACCCAGTGGTGGGAATTCAAATAATTTAACCACTGATTGTTTACAAGCACCATTTTAACAACCGGTTCTGCCAAAGTGGTGCGAACCGGCTGAATCCCACCAATGCGTCCACCCTCTGAAGCAGCCATTTTGTTCCAGGGAACTGATCTCGGTAGTCTGGAGATCAGTTAAGTGGAATTCCTGGGGAGATCACCAGGCTGCACGTGGAGGTTAAGGAACCCTAATCATTTCCACCCCCCGCCCAACTGCTCAGGGGATTTTTTTCTGGCCAGCTGGGCAATCTTATTACACTCACCCATGCATATGCGCTACATTACATTTATTGGAATACCGATCCGGATGAAAACATGTTTAATGAGACCATCTCCTTGGAAATCTTTAAACACGGAAGCTCTGTGGTGAAGCTGCCCACGAGAGCCCACAAAAAATTGTATTGCAATCCCTCCTGACTATGCAAAATCCTCCTCCCCTGTGAGCTCAGGGACAGAGCGAGGGGGAACTGCGCCGTGCGCCCCGTGCCCCTGCCATGCCCCTGTCTACCCCTGCGCTGCCCCGGAACACCTCACCGGAATGCCCTTGCCATGCCCTGCAGGGGCTTCTGTACGCGGAAGATGCGTGCCCCAGTCCCTCTTGAAGCGCTTCGCCACTGCTGTGAGCTCTCTCCCTTTCCCCTGACTGGTAGTCTCTTAAGCGGTGGCTGGACAAACAAACACAGGTCAGGGGATGCCAAAATCTGCCCCTTCAGATGTTCGCTATGGATTACAAATCCATGAATTGCCAGTCCATGGACATCTGAGGCCAGAATTTGACATCCCCTGCTCTAGGCTGCACTTGGAGCAGGGGATTGGACTAGAGATGGCTTGTATGGCCTTTCCAATGTCTGTTTCTTTCCCAGAGGCAAAAGAGATGAGACATAATTGCTAGGCTAGTGAAGACATTCACTATGAAAATGGTGGTTTTGGTCCATTGGCATAAAAGGCTCATCGGGAGGCGGACCTACTGGTGATCCCTGGCCCCAAGGCAATCCCAGCTGGTTCCTGGCTACAAGGGCCAGTGGCCTCATTCACGGCTCTGGCTCCTCTACCTGGTGGAACAGGGCTTCCAGGTGAGATCAAAAGGGCCCCTGGGCTTGGGACTTACAGAGTTTCCTCAGGGACTGCAAAACGGATTCCTGTTCCGCCAGGCGTTTGGCCAGCCAGGATGATGTCAACTCCACGCCATAAGAACATCTGGCCTCCCGCGGGTATATAAAGGGAGGAGGGAGGGGTTGGAAGCCATCATGTAGTCTTGGTTTTATGTATTATTTTACGTAAATTATATATTAGTGATGTTTTAAATTGTTTTATTATTGATGGACACACTGCCCTGAGCCTTTGGGGAGGTGGTATATAAACAAACAAACAAACAAACAAATAAATAAAAGCCCAGATTTATTTTAAATCCAGGGTTAAAAAAACCAGGATTTTGGCTCATAAACAGGGGCTTTATAAAAGAGCACCGGAGGAAAGCTTTACACTGAGCAATTCATGCCCCTTCCCAGAGCAGGGTCGCCGGGAGATGGCTCACTTGTCTCGCCCCTCCCCCATCTCCATGTGTGGAGTTGGGGGGAGTGGGGGCGGGGCAAGGCATTGGCTCCCTCATCCCAATCTCCCATGTGGGAGGTTGGGGGTTCATTTGAGTCCAGCTTTAAGCTGCAATGTAGTGCTGGACCCAAGTGCAAGGGGCCCTGATCTCTGCACATGGAGTGTGGGTTGTGGCAACCCAGCTGGCCCCACTGCTCAACTCCCATTGATGGAGGTGGGGGGAGATGAGCCCAACTGGCCGCTCCCAATCTCAGACGCTTTCGCATTTCTCACCGCGAGCTCTCTCTGTTCCTGGGCCACATTGTTGCGGTTAAGAACTGCTTTTCCTCTCAGCTGCCAATGGCTAAGCACCAGTAAAATGGCATTTTTATGTAAGCAAAGGGTGATAATTTCTCTTATCCAGCCATGACTTATTAATCGGCCCAAATTTTAAGCACTGCTTTACCAGAAAAAATGGTCCAGCTGAAGGAGATCTTGATTAAGACTCCAACTTAACACAAATATCCATACAGTTTTTTCCCAAAGCCACTTAGCTTGTTATGGAGAAAGTTCGAGATTTGGAGCTCCCAAACCCCATGTTTGTTTTGGAAGCTGGTTTTACTGCTCTGTCCAGCACAAAACAAGCAACAGGAGGAAAATTAATGACTCTCCAGCACCCCTGATCATCCCACTTCACGATTCTCCCTCGAGCAAACTGGCACTTGGTTATGTAAATGCTTCTAGCTAGCAGAGAATGAGGGGAAAAGAGTCTACAAATCAATTAAAAAAAGAGAAACCAAAGGGCTATATGGCTCACACCCAGGCAGAAAATGCAAATACCTTGGAAGGGGACAGAATGCGGGTGATGCAAAATGCTAGATAGTGTCCTCTTTTTAGGAAAGACAGTATAGAAAGAAAGGCAAGTGGGCAAAAGAGTGGTAATGTAAATCCTGTGGAAGCAAGGGGAACAAGGCTCATATTTGGGGTGAGGCCTCCATCTTGCAGAGTCTATTTGGAAGAAGGAGTGTTCTCACACTGGGGCTCCATCTTGAGCCTGCTATTGCCAGACAGCAGACAAAAATGCTGGCTGTCCAGATAAGGGCTCCAGTGTAATCTTTACAGCTTTTGATTACAGGAACTTCTAAGCCAAAGAGCCTGCCTTAGAATAAGACCAGCTAGGGTGCATGTACAGAGTGATGGCACAAAGGACTGCATGTTTATGCCTTTTTTCTTTTGTTCCTTGCTCTTTTGCTCCTTGCTCAGTCTGCTGCTGTGAGGGATGGGGTATGAGTCTGAAATGGTGTGCATCGAGGAATGCTGCTGTAAATTTCTGTTACAGTGTGCACAATGACACATAAATGCTTATGCTTATGCACAGATCACCGGTGTGTAGACATTTTTTCTTAAATGCATTCTTTACTACTTTTTAGAAGTAAGTTGGTAATTGTTCTGTGCACCACATATAAATTCCTCTGTTGCTTGGAAAATGGGCACAGTTGGAGCCATACAAGATCATTCAATTCCCTCGCCGAGATGCTCTCAAGTGCGATAAGCCATACTCATTGTAACTGCCGTTACCAAGTAGTGGGAGAGCTGTGCAGTACTGAGGAGGAAAATCGGGATCACCACTTCGGGTGTCTGGACCTCTGAGTGGGCCATAACAGGAGTGGGGACTGCAGAATCATCCCTCCCTCACCCCCCCCCAAAAAAAATACTGTGCTTAACAGAGAGATGTGTGTGGCCTGAGTGACTCCAGCTATGCTGGGAGGCCAGATCACAGCAGATAGTTAACAGGCACGCGAAGAGTAATGATTTTTGCCTCCAGGCATACCCATTTGAAGAATCAAAAAGACAAGACAGGTACATATTGGCGAGGCTCAGTGAAATGGAGCAAAGTGGAATGCTGCCAAGGACGCACTCCTTTTTAAAAGTGCATTTTCCCTCGAGCACAAAGAGCATCTGGTAGTTTTCTGTCTCACAGAGGAATAACTGTGATACCTCCACCACTACATTAGGTGAAAGTGGAACTGTTCTGCTCAGAGAGTGGGTGGGAGGGGGGGGGAAAGTAGATTGCAAAATTATTTTCCTCACATAAGAGAAGAAGAAGAAGAGTTTGGATTTATATCCCCACTTTCTCTCCTATAGGAGACTCAAAGGGGCTTACAATCTCCTTGCCCTTCCCCCCGGGCCACAACAAACACCCTGTGAGGTGGGTGGGAGCTGAGGAGAGCTCCAAGAAGCTGTGACTCAGCCCAAAGGTCACCCAGCTGGCGTGTGTGGGAGGATGGCTTACAGGCTAATCTAGATTCCCCAGATAAGCCTCCCACAGCTCAGGGCGGCAGAGCTGGGAATCAAACCCGGTTCCTCCCAGAAACGAGCTCTGCCAACCTCCCTACGCCACTGCTGCTCCAAAAAGAACTGGTAAAAGTGTCCTGTCCACGGTGAACGGAAGCTTGCGGGGAAGTACCGACTTCTGTTCAAAACTGCACCTCTGCTACCACCTCACCAGATAGCCCTTGAAAAGCCCCCTCATTCTCTCAGCATCCTCTCCTCTGCAACATGAGGTCCTAACATGTATGTGCAAGTATTGTTGTGCCAGGCGCAGGAGTCCCAGCCTTTTTTTGAACCTGTGGGCAATGTTGGAATTCTGACCGTGCAGCGGGTGCTGCCACAAAATGGCTGCTACAAGACAAGGTGCTTTAAAGAGGTGGTGCCAGACAAATTGGCATACCACAGCTTCCTTGCAGCAAAGATCCTCATGTTGTGTTAGCAACAGCTATCAAGGCAGTGTTTTTAATAATCTGGGTATCACAACCCATTAAAAACTCCAATGGCTAGTCAGAAGTCTTGCTGGATAAAGTCCCACCTGGTCACTTTCTAAAATACTTGGTGGGTGCAGGGAAAATGGCTGGCAGGTAACGTGGGCTCTACAGGATACCACACTGAGGACCCCCTGAGTTGCAAAAGCTGACTGAGAATAACATAAGAACATAAGAACTAGCCTGCTGGATCAGACCAGAGTCCATCTTAGTCCAGCTAGGTCTGCTACCTCGCAGTGGCCCACCAGGTGCCTTTGGGAGCTCCACGTGCAGGAGGTGAAAAGCAGTGGCCTGTTGCCTCCCCCCTTGAGCACCTGGACTGTTAAGGCATTTGCAATCTCAGATCAAGGAGGATCAAGATTGGTAGCCATAAATCGACTTCTCCTCCATAAATCTGTCCAAGCCCTTTTAAAGCTAGCTATCCAGGTGTACTCATCCAAGCCCCTTTCTTTAAAGGCTATCCATGTCGTCAGAGATGGGTGTACTTTGAAACTCTATAACAGCAGCTGCCAACCTTTCTGAATATCCTTTTTTAACATCAGAAATTGTGCGTTCCCCTGCCCCTTGACAGTAGCTGGACTATTACTGCCCAATGACTGTGAAAATGCAAAATACTGCTATGAATATAGTACAGCTTTTCAAGGGATCTGTAGTCATTTAATCTCAACAGCATCTACGTACATTTAAAAAATAGTAGGACATGGATGTGCAAGACCTATTATTCAGTCTACAGAAGAGACGTTTGCTTATTGATTACACAGAACCATTTAACAAGATAGTTTCGCAGTCTGGAAGTCTAACTGAAAGGTAGATAGCAAAAACGAATGACTTCAGACAGTACAAGAAAGCTTCATAAGTTTGTATAATTTGAAGTTACTGGTGTAGCGTCCTAGAATGTCCCTTGCGCTAACACAGTTAGTGTTAGCTTCTGCTCTGGGAAGTCACATGGCTACACAATGAGCTTTTCAGTCCTTGACAGACCAATCCAATCCAATCCAATCCAATCCAAAAACCTTTATTAGGCATAAACCAGAAGTACCATACATTCCAAATACAAAAACAGGATCATTGTTACATATCATGTAGAACATGGATGAAAAATGTAGCAACTGCTTCAGAAATTTCTACATTAGGGCTGTTCAATAGCGTAGACATTTTTAGTTTGTCTGAGAGAAACATAAATTCTAGAGGTAGTAAAGCTCCCAGATCGGTTCTGATATCATTATACCTCGAACAGTAAAGCAGGATATGACAGACCAACTGATGGAACTGGTTGTGGTGGGTTTTCCGGGCTGTGGTCTGGTAGATCTTGTTCCTAACGTTTCGCCTGCATCTGTGGCTGGCATCTTCAGAGGTGTATCACAGAGGGAAGTCTGTTACATAGTTACAACTGGCCATGCTGGCTGGGGTTGATGGGAGGGGTTGGCCATGCTGGCAGGGGTTGATGGGAACTGTAGTCCATGAACATCTGAAGCACCATAGGTTGGCCACCCCTTCAGCTGGCTCCCAAAGAGGTTGTCAGGCATCCGAATCTAACACAAATATTAAATAGAACTAATAATAAATAAATAACAATCACAGTGCCATATAAAGTGTTCCACGGGGAGAGAATTCTCAACTGTGCTGGATCCAGGCATGTCCCCCCCCCCATTGCCCCCACCTTAGCTTTGGCAGTTGGAGGAGGGGGGGGGGGGGTACTTCATTTCCAGAATATGCTGCCAGATCTCTGTGCACTTATGTTGAGCTTCAGGTCTTTTTCACAGCTGCAAATGTTACGAATACCAACCTGGGTGGCAAAAGAAATGGGAAATCCCAGGGCTCCTTGGGGGAAAATGCTGCCAAGTCCCAGCTGTCTCATGGTAACCGGGGAGGGTTTTCAAGGTAAGAGACATTCAGAGGTGGTTTTGCCATTGCTTGCCTCTGCACACCAACCCTGGGCTTCCTTGGTGGCCTCCCAGCCCAGTTATGAGCTCGGCTGATGTCTGGATGGAAGCTCAGAGCAGGTGAACCCAGTTGAGGAGGGCATGGCCATGTTGCAGCAAGCCAGCTGATGGACAAAGCCCAGTTGGACTAGCAGAATGGGGGGGGCATGGCCATCATGGAGGTGAACTTGGGGGGAAGGGAGAAAGGATTTGTGGACCCCTTGCAGCAGTGGCATAGGAGGTTAAGAGCTCGTGTATCTAATCTGGAGGAACCGGGTTTGATTCCCAGCTCTGCTGCCTGAGCTGTGGAGGCTTATCTGGGGAATTCAGATTGGCCTGTACACTCCCACACATGCCAGCTGGGTGACCTTGGGCTAGTCACAGCTTCTCAGAGCTCTCTCAGCCCCACCCGCCTCACAGGGTGTTTGTTGAGAGGGGGGAAGGGCAAGGAGATTGTAAGCCCCTTTGAGTCTCCTACAGGAGAGAAAGGGGGGATATAAATCCAAACTGTTTTTAGGATGTGGGCCAGGCCAGGCCGGCCTTTTGCTCGGCAGGGCTTCTGACTGACCGCTGGAAATCTGTTGACAAGTTACTATGAGTTAGGTGTGACGTTAGCATTGCACAACTGAGCCACCTGTGGCAGCCACTTTATCGTGGCGTCCACCATCCTTCATCATCATTCCAAAAGCTCCCACCGGCTCAAAAAGGTTGGGGACCCCAGCAACTCTGCAAACACCCCGGCTGACTCCAGAAGTTCCTCCAAACCATGAATTTAGCAAAACCTGGTCTCACAGAAAGATAGAAGTGCAGTTTGGGCCAAATACCCCTCTTCTTCCTGTGGAATGCTCTGTAGTGGGTGCGGCTCTTCAGGAGCAAACCTACAAGTAGAACATTCCACAGGAAGAAGAGGGGTGTCTGGCCACAACTGTGCTTCTAATCCGTGGGGGCGAACCTTTGGCACTCCAGATGTTGTGGACTACAATTCCCATCAGCCCCTGCCAGCATCATGCTGGCAGGGACTGATGGGAACTGTAGTCCATAACATCTGGAGTGCCAAAGGTTCGCCACCACTCTTTTGGTGGGACCAGGTACAGAAAACATTTTAAACTAATAGGCAGGCAGGCGGACTGACTAATTTAAGCCCAGGGATATAATTTTGGTGAGTAATTTCTTGAGATCAAGAGAGATTAATACCAAACAGAATATCTAGCATACTGGCACCAAGACGTCTCCTCTGCAATTTATGTCTCCGAGCTGGAACTTTAATACCCTTGACCTAATCCATTTCTTAGCACTGGCACTATATCTTTGTTCTAAACTAGTACTTTTCCCTCACTGCCCTAGTTTTGATCAACATTTAATTTCTCTATTTGTTTCTGCTCCTTGCCTATCCCTTAGGGCTCTTCACTTTCCCCCTGAAGTTCCCATGTAAGATATAGTTCAGTGATGGCGAACCTATGGCACGGGTGCCAGAGGTGGCACTCAGAGCCCTCTCTGTGGGCACGCGCTCACAGAGTTCGTTATGTGGGGGTGGAAAATCCCACACACACACACCTAGGCTGGCCTGGGCCACTGAGCACGACGTGCATGCACTGCGGTGAGCAGGGAGGACTCAGTTGGTGGGCCTGGTGCCTGTGCTCTGGGTGGCTGCTGCCCGAGGGGGGCGGGTGGTGCAGAGGAGGCAGAGATGCTAGAGAGGCACAGAGTGGTGCGCATGGGACTTGCTGGAGGCTAGAGCAGACTGGCCCCTTCTCGAGTGGGTGGGGCGGAGGAAGAGGGAGCCAACCGTTTTTTTCCTAAACTAAAACCTCAGCATTCAGGTTAAATTGCCGGGTTGGCACTTTGCGATAAATAAGTGGGGTTTAGGTTGCAATTTGGGCACTCGGTCTCAAAAAGGTTCGCCATCACTGATATAGTTTATAAAAGCAAACTGTTTATTCTCAGAGGGCCGATTCACATGTTATGTCCTGATATTGCATCCGTGTCCAGTCAGCAGACGTGGCTTGGATGTTCTGCGCCAGAAACTCAATTCCCACTTAAGGTGTAGGCCTGATTCAGATCAGAACTGTGGAATATGAGGATCCTTCCCTTGACACTATTTTCTCTGACCTGAAGCATACCTGGGAAAACAGCAGGAGGGAAAGCTTTAAACTTCCTCTCCCTCCAAACTTGGTCAGGAATCAGGCCTGCGCATGTCTGGGAGTTGTATTTTCAAGCCTTCAAGCCCAGAATTCCCAAATAAATCAAAACCAATCTTACAATAAAAAAAAGTAAGAATTCCCCAACTAAGGGGCTTTCCGCACTACAGAAGGGAGCTAAGGTCGACTTGGTTCCCTTCAGTGGAGAGCGATTCCAGGCTGTCCCCACAGCAACTGAGTTGACCCCCTGGAACCGAGCTAAGTGGGCGGGATCATCTTGGTGCCTGTTTCGCTCCTCGATTGTGATTGGCGCTTGTGTTACGGCAGGAAATGGGAGCGTTCTTTTTTTATAACAGTTTTTAGTTTACAGTTACATGCGCTTTCTGCTCGCCACGACTCTCCCGTTCTGCACATGCCACAAAAGCGGCTCGTGATTGGTTGAACGGATGAGGTGTCGTTTCGATGCTTCCCCACTTCGAAGCGGTATCGACCTTGTTCCAGCAGAAAAGTGTAGTTCATAACTGCGTCAAGGATGTTGCAGCTCTGGGGGGGGGGGGGAACTGAGACAAAACAATGTTGAGCTCGGTGGCAGTGGGGATTCATTGAGACGAACCTAGGTAGAAACCAGTTCAACTCTGTCAGTGGGGAAAGCCCCAGAGTTGTATAGCGGCTGCTGCATGCGTGGTAACCTTCCAGTAGTAGTCACTGCTGAGCCTGTCTCTGCTGACTCCTCCTCCAGCATGCCCCCTCCATATTTTTTCCTCTATAGAAACCAAGGCTTGAAGTCTGGTGACTATTGTTGTGGTTGCCTAACAACCCCTAATGACCAGTGAGAGTTTTGTGGCTCAAAGGGACAAGCATCGTTTCTATGACTCTGGAGAGTTTTAATCCTGTTTTTGTTGTTTTAAGATTTGAGCTTTGCAGTGACAGCCACCAGTCTGTCCCTAGCTCCGAGGGTGTCAAACGTGCGCCCTGGATTGGACCCCTTGCGGGGGGGTGGGGGGTATCAGGCCTATGAGCCAGCCAAGGAAACGCTCCCAATCAGGCGTGGGAGGGGGGTTGCCACAGCTGCCTCGGGAGCCTCTTAAGCCCTCCAAGACGGCCACCTCACCACCACTGTGGCCTCCCTGGTGCAAACACACACCCCCCTTGCTGTTCTGGGGCCAGCTGAGGACGTGGCCTGACCAGGTCACTCTTATGTCATATCCTTCCCTCACAACCAATGAGCCTGACACCCCTACTCTTGGGGGTGGCTCAGAATTAGACAAACTGCAGAGCTGCAGCCTTAAGCGCACGGTGCCGCTGTGGGGAGGCAGTGAGGTGGAGTGGTTAGAGTGTCAGAGTATAATCTGGGAGCGAGGTTCAACTCCACACGGAAGTCGTGTGCAGGGTGGCCTTCTCCAGTCACCCACGTGCCGCCTGACCTTCCTCGCAGGGTTGGGGTGAGGATAAAGGTGAAGCAGAAGGCGACCCCGTGCAGTCCCCCCCAACCTCCTAGCCAGGGCTTCAGCAAACCCAAAACTCCTCTCCTCCTGGCTGTTGAGCGTGCATTAGCCCGCGTGCCCTTCCTTCCCCGGTCGGGTCGGCTGGAGCTTGAGCCGGGCCCCCGCGCAAGCCAGCCCAGCGGCCGGGACCGGGCTTCCTCCTCGCCAGGTGGGCGCGGCGGCGCAGGTGGGGGCTGGAAGCGCGGCGCTGCGAGGGGCCCCCGCCGGCTCCAACAAGCGCCGCCCGCAGCAAGGAGGGCGGAGCGGGCCAGGGCAGGGCCGGCCGGAGCCCGCCCCGGGCCCGCCTCTGCGCGCCTCCCCGCCCGCCCGCCCGCCCGCCTGGCTTCCCGGGCTGCGCGGCGCCCAGGCAGGAGGCAGCAGGCAGGCGGGAGGCGGCGCAAGGCGCCAGCGGCGGAGGCAGGGCGCAAGAGATTGCTGCGCTTCCTGCGCAGGACCTTCGGCCGGCGGTCGATGCAGCGCTACGGGCCGGGCGGGGCGCGGGACGAGCGCGACGGGGCTCCGCGGGGGGCCGGGGCGCCTCCCCACAACCTCCCGGCGGCGGCGGCGGGCGGCCGGGCGGCGGGGCTGCAGTGCCGGGTGCAGCTGCTCGACGGCGCCGAGGTCAGCGTGGAGCTGCCGGTGAGTCCACCCCCCCCCTCCCCATTGTGCAGTGGAAAGCGTGGGAGGCAGGCGGGGTGGGCGGGCCGCGACACAAACCCCCCTCCTCCCCGAGCGCCCCCCCCCCATCCTTGCCTGCACCCCCCCCCCCCAATCTTGCGCCCGGAGCGCTCGTCGGAGTCAAGCCCTGGACTTCCCAGCTGCCTGCACGTGTGAATCGAGCCCTCTGTCCCCCAAAGGCGCTGCCGGGCGCGCACCTGTAGAGCAGCTGGCGGGGAAGGACTGCATGGCTCCCCACCCCCTCCTTCGCTGGGGTTTTTTGTTCGCGGGTGTGTGTGTGTGTGTGTGTGTGTTTGTCATGCAGATCGTGTTTGCCTGGGGCGAATCGGCGCGCGGGGGGGGGTGTCAGGGCGGAGCTTCCCTGTTTGCCTTCCCTGGTCGCGCTCGTCTGGGGACACGTGGAGCCTCGGGGCACTGGCCTGGCCACGGATCCGCCACGTGTGGGTGGCTGCACCGTGGAGCAGGGGCCCTCTTGCTGGCTGGGGCTGGCCCTGGGGCCTCCCCCCCCCCTATTGACCTGGAGGGGCTGCTGGGGGTTGAACCCCGGGGGGCCTTCTGCTGTCCAGCAGTCACTGCCCCCCCTGGGCCTCAGCGCCACCCCTGCAGATTCTTCCCAAAGGTGTCTAGGCCTGAGGCCAGGGACCGAATGGGTTTGGAGCTTCACCTGGGGGAGGTTTGAAAGGGGTCCCACCTTCCTCGCAGGGGCGATGCTTGGAGGCTCCTCCAGGAGGACCCCCCGGCCAGGGTTGTTGTTGTTGTTGTTGTTGTTATTTATTCGATTTGATAAACCGAATACCCCTGAAGGGTTTGTGCCGCTACCCTGTTTGAAAATGGCACCTTTTGTGCTGGTGAATCTGAACCTGCCTTGATGCCGTCTGTTGCTTTCAAAACAAGGAAGCTTCGCTCCTGTTAAACGTGGGAAGCTCCCCTGGAGACGGGGGGGGGGGGGCACCTGTCCCTGGGGCACGTGCTGAATCGCCTCCCCCTTTGGCTGGGGAGGCGCGAGGTGGTGCCGGCGGCTCTGGCGTTCACGTTTGAACCTGGCAAGGACCCTGATGGCGGGCGAGGCTTAAAGCGTGCGGCCTATTCCCAGCCTTCTGCTTGAGTGGCTGACCCAGATCCTTATGGGATGTTCTGTCTGTTACACCACACAGGCCTGCTTAGAGAAACGTACCGACCGGTCAGTCCGGGTAAATACTCTGTAAACACTCCAGATTCGAATCCGGTGCACCCTACAGACCTGCGAGATCTTTTGGGATGTGGGCTTTCGAGAGTTAAAGATGGTGCCCGTGTCAGGTGCCATGTAAATATGCCATGTTGAAATGCAGGTGCTTTTGAGAACCGAGCACCGTCGACAAGGTCGCATCTCTGTTTCGAAAAGGGCAAGGCTGGCCAAAGATTGTTTTGTTTTCATTTGCATGTTGTGCCATTATGGGATTGTTCCACTCTCAGGCCTTGCATTGCGAACTGTTGAAAATGTAGGTTGGTGTTTGCGAGTGGGTCGGACCAAGGCGAGGTTTGTGTGTCCCTTTTCTGGTCCGGTTCTGAGGATCAGGTCTGCCATTCGAGTGTGCCACGTGTGGACTTTGTGTGGAGACGTTTGATTCCCTGATTCCCTGCATCTTGTGAGTCAGTCTACTGCAAGTGACCCATAACCTGTTGATGCCCCTGTTGCCTGCACTGGCTAGAAGAAGAAGAAGAAGAGTTTGGATTTATATCCCCCCTTTCTCTCCTGCAGGAGACTCAAAGGGGCTGACAATCTCCTTGCCCTTCCCCCCTCACAACAAACACCCTGTGAGGTCGGTGGGGCTGAGAGAGCTCCGAGAAGCTGTGACTAGCCCAAGGTCACCCAGCTGGCGTGTGTGGGAGTGCACAGGCTAATCTGAATTCCCCAGAGAAGCCTCCACAGCTCAGGCGGCAGAGCGGGGAATCAAACCCGGTTCCTCCAGATTAGATACACGAGCTCTTGACCTCCTACGCCACTGCTGCTCCTAGAGGCTAGAGGTGACTTCCTGGGGGCTCAAGCACTAACCCCGGACCCTGCTTAGCTGCTGAGATCGGATGACCGCAGCCAGGCTGGGTTTTACGGGTCAGGGGCACTTACGTTCGATGCCTCAATTGGGAGATGCCAGGGATCGAACCTGGATCCTGGCAGGCAGAGTGGATGCTCGGCTATTGAGCCGTCTTGCCTTGATGATGAATTCAGCTCCCCTCGTGGGTGTCCTGTCGATTGAACTTGTGTGTGCGCGTGTGGAGAGGTGGGTGGGACTCTGAGTGGTAAATATCCATGTGTTAAAACTGCCGTTAATGCTGCTATAACCGTGCATGGAATGCATGCGCAGATCTCTGGGCCAGGAAGCTCGGAGGAGCCTGGCGCGCACAGTCCTGAAAGCAGGGCACCAAGATGTTCCTTTGGAGCAGAGCTGTCTGTCCCGGGAAAAGGCTGCGGGCCACTAGCCCAGAAGGCGGCTTCTTTATCTGAAGACCGAATCCTGAGCTGAGGAACTGGCCGGCCCAGTTGGGCCATTTGGAGCAGGGGGAGAGTTAGAGGCTCGCCACTCGCTGTTTTATTTTCCAGATCGTTTTGGAATGGAGAGCTTCCAGTTTCTCCAGGGGGGGAACAGCCTCTTCTTTAAATATGACTCAGAGGGCAGATAGCATGACAGGGTTTTTAAAAGTCGAATTGTGGACAACTTTTTGGGTGGGGCGGAAGGGTTTTGACGGGAGGGAAGTTTTGAAAATGTTGTGATTTATAAATGGGAAAGAAGAAGAAGAAACGGTGACTGGCTTGGCTTGTATCTGTGGCTGGAGATGAGAAGGTTGTATCAAGAACTTGGGCCTTGGCTTGGATGTCCCAGCCTAGCCCGATCTTCTCAGATCTCAGAAGCTAAGAAGGTCGGTCCTACAGGGGTCTGCAACCTGCGGCTCTCCAGATGTTCATGGACTGCAATTCCCATCAGCCCCTGCCACCATGGCCACTTGGCCATGGTGGCAGGGGCTGATGGGAATTGTAGTCCATGAACATCTGGAGAGCCGCAGGTTGCAGACCCCTGTTCTAGTACTTGGATGGGAGACCACCAAGGAAATCCAAGGTTGCTCTGCACTTCTAACTAAGCATATACGTATCTAGGTCTGCATCTTACATCTAGGCTGGCCAAATCTTGTCACACTTTGGAAGCTAAGCAGGGTTGGCTCTGGTTAGTCCTTGGATGGGAGACCACCAAGGAAGTCCAGATTGGCTGCACAAGAGAAGCCGGTGGCTGACCCAACCACCTCTGCTTGGTCTGTTGCTTTGAAAGCTCCTAAGACCATGAATTGGCTGCCACTTGGTGACACACTGTTATTGTTGTTATTATTGATTTAGGCTTGCAAGGGGCTACAGTCATCATAAAGTAATTTCAGGGAGGTTTTTTGGGGGTCACCAGTGATTAGAGGCGATTGTTACATTTGTGGCATTCGCTGCCACTTCTTTTCTTGCGTGGCCTGATGATGTCGTGGTCAGTATGCCGGAGTAGGATCGGGGAGGCCCAAATTTGAACCACTTCTTGGTCGCTGGGCCAGTCAACCTTGCAGGGTTGTTGTGATGATAAAACGGAGGACAGGAAGATAATGTAAACTGCTGGAGGGAAAGATGGAGTAGAAGTGAAGTAAATAAATCTGTCAAATAGACAGTGGAAGTTTCTGCTGACATCATTTTCCCGAAACCCATTCTTCAAAGCACATGTCAAAAAGACCGACTGTTACTCAGTGACTGGTGTTTACTGAGTGCAATCTACTGTTCTTTACAAACTTCTAGGCTTTTATTTTCCGGATTTTTAATTTGGAATAATGTGCTTAACATTGTGGTAGGGGAGTTTGTGTTGCCTCGTGTTTGTGGCTCCGCAGCTCCACAACTCCTCATTTTCATAGATTTGCAGTCCTTGAGATTACGAAGCTAATTGTCCTGGCATCTTGGGGTGGGGGGGGAGGGGGAGGGGAAGCGGAGCCCAAATATGAGAACCCAGCGTGGGTCAGAATCTGTATGGCAGCCCAAAGGGTTTGGATCACTGAGCCGCCCCCAATGCAAGACCATGGGAGGTCGGCCTGCTTAAAAACAGGGCAGGGAGAAGCCTTCACTTGAGCAACGAAGGAGTGTGTTAGGATGGAGTTGCCAGCATTGAGTTCAGGAATTCCTGGAGAGTTGGGGTTGGCGAGGGGGAACTCAGTGGGACATGATGCCATAAAGCCCACTCTCCAAGGCAGTGGCATAGGAGGTTAAGAGCTCGTGTATCTAATCTGGAGGAACCGGGTTTGATTCCCAGCTCTGCCGCCTGAGCTGTGGAGGCTTCTCTGGGGAATTCAGATTAGCCTGGGCACTCCCACACACGCCAGCTGGGTGACCTTGGGCTAGTCACCGCTTCTCGGAGCTCTCTCAGCCCCACCCACCTCACAGGGTGTTTGTTGTGAGGGGGGAAGGGCAAGGAGATTGTCAGTCCCTTTGAGTCTCCTGCAGGAGAGAAAGGGGGGATATAAATCCAAACTACTCCTCCTCCTCCTCCTCTTCTTCTTCTCCTTCTCCTTCTCCTCCTCATGTGCAGACCAGGTCCCATCTGTGAGTTGGCACCTCTGCCAGGTGCCCAGTGTTGTAGCACGAGGGTTGGGTTTGTGGGGGGGGGGGGAGATTAGGCCAAGGGGCGTTCAGAGGGGAAGAATCTGGGCATTGGAGAGAGAAGCAGAGTGGAGCGTCTTGAGTGCTTTGAAGCTGCAAAGATGAGGAAGGTTGACGTTGGTTCAGGGATGGGGAGATAATGGGCCATCTCTCCGGCTGCAGGCTTCTCTTTCTAAACAAAGTATCAAAAGATGCACTCTGGTTATATTTTTGCACGGTCTTTAATGTGCCATTTCATCCTGTAGTCTTTTTTACTAACGCTCAGAAACACAGGCCTGAAACCATAAAAGTCAATAAAATGTATATATCTTATTGTATATATTTTATATACATGCCGTCTCTTTGCTGTTCCTGATGATCACATAATGGTTCATGCTTTCTTTCTCTGTTCTTGTCTTCAACAATGCCCGCTTTGGAATGTTTTTTATCTATTAAATTGAATAATACCCCAGTCAGCCTCTTACAGACTGAACTCCCTGCGGCTCTGGTGGGGCGGGGCGGGGGGGGGGGGGTACTGAATAGTGCATTCTGTTAGGCTTAACTCTGGTTGGAAGACGGGAGCTTCAGTTCATCTGTTCTCTTGCGGACTTCCCCTTGGGGGAAAGTGCGCAAATGCCAGCATCGGTTTCTGTTGACCTGATGTCACACAAGCAGCAGAGAAATCCAGACCACTACATGGAATGAAGAAAAAGGAGGGTTGCGGATGGAGGGCAGAGCTGTCGTCCTGCGTCTGCAGGGGGCAACGGGCCGCGTGGGAAGAATTTTCACCCGCGTTATTGCAGTGTGTAACAACTGGAGCTATGAGCGCAGGAAGCCCCCATTTAAATTTGGAAGTGTCACGGGAGCCCAGAAGAGTTTGGATTTATATCCCCCCTTTCTCTCCTGCAGGAGACTCAAAGGGGCTTACAATCTCCTTGCTCTTCCCCCCTCACAACAAACACCCTGTGAGGTGGGCGGGGCTGAGAGAGCTCCGAGAAGCGGTGACTAGCCCAAGGTCACCCAGCTGGCGTGTGTGGGAGTGCACAGGCTAATCTGAATTCCCCAGAGAAGCCTCCACAGCTCAGGCGGCAGAGCTGGGAATCAAACCCGGTTCCTCCAGATTAGATACACGAGCTCTTAACCTCCTACGCCAAAGGGCAAAAGAGTTGAACATTGAAGAAAACTGGGCAGGAGGAAAGGAGATCGATTTAGGAAACGTGAGCTCTGGAGTGAGGTTGCGAGGATACCACAGACCACCCAAAAGGCAGGAGGAGTCCTAAATCATGATCGAGGCCTGAACTGTCCCTAGAAGCAGAAATGGCTAAAAATGTGAGGCTATTGTACTTTGGTTACATTGTGAGAAGGCAGGAATCACTGGAACAGACAGTAATGCCAAGAGAGGAGCGATTACAAGGTCAGCAGGGAAAACAAGAAAAACCAGACATGAGATGGATGGATTCTGTCAAGCCACATCCCATAGTTTGCAAGACTTGAGCAAGGCTGTTAACAGTAGAGAAGATTGAGGAGGGTTTTGAGAGTTCTACCCCACTTTTCTCTCTTGTAAGGAGACTCAAGGCGGCTTACAAACGCCTTTCCCTTCCTCTGCCCACTCTTTGTGAGGTCTGTGGGGTTGAGAGAGTTCTGAGGGAACTGTGACTTTCCCAAGGTCACCCAGCAGGCTTCATGTGGAGGAGTGGGGAATCAAACCCAGTTCTCCAGATTAGAGTCCGTTGTTCTTAACCATGGGCTCTAGTAGGACATTTTGGAGGCCATTCATTCATAGAACAGCTGGATTTAGTTCCCAAAGCACTTTAGGGACCAAACGGAATCTCAAAGTAGAAACTTTTAAGAGTCAAAGCTCCCTTCACCTGACCTGAGTAGAAATGGAGATTTGTTGGTCTTTATATCCCATTCAGAAGGTGGGAGAGTATCATAAAGAATGCTTTTAAATGATGAAGAGGTACAGTGTATATTGTAAGGAGCTTGGCTAGAGTAGAGGGGAAATGCTTGGGGGGCAAGAAAAATTAGTTACCTGTAGTGAGATAAGTAAGAATCCTAAGTGTCCCTAATTCTGTGGTTGGCCCGAGGCATTGACTACAGGGGGATGGGATGGACAATTTTCACTGTTTTGAACTTGTGAATGAACTCAAATTCAGAAATCTCCTGTTGCAGTTTCCCCTTGCAGGGTCTTAGTTTGAAGACGGCCACTTTCAGATCTGCTTAAAATATTATCCCGCTGGTTTTTTTTTAAAAAAGTGTTGTGGTTTTTAAGTGACCCCCAGTGGTGTACGCTGTTGTTTATAAAACCAAAGAGGACAGTTTAAAAGGTTAATTGAAAGTGACAATAGATTAAAATCTAAATTAGTCCCATGCAGTCCCAAATAAAATTGTTGCTTGACTTCCAAGATCTAACAATGTCGGGCTAGCCTGACTTATATAGGTCCTCCGAAAAAGCAAAATTGTGGACTGACAGCAGGAATATGAAGCTTGGGATTTGGAGTAATGCAAGTTTTAAAATTCAGCAACAAATCTAGAGTTTGCTGTTAATTAGGACTTTTACGCTCTAGGGAAGCAAAGGGACATTGCTGATGTTTCAGGATTACCACCAATAAATAATATTAATGGGGGGGGGAGGGGCAGGGCTTGGTGTTCCGAAGGGCCAGGTGCAGGGTATGTTAACAAGCCAAAATGTGAACATCATTTGCAATCTTCTTCTTGCGCCAAGCTTGTTTTTCCTTCTTTATAGCTCCAGTGGTGGGAAATCTGCGATGAGTGGCATGTTGTGTTAGGTCAGAGGTCCCTGACAATTTTGAGCCTGTGGGCACCTTTGGAATAATGACACGGCGGGGGTGGGCAGAGGAACAAAATGGCTGCGGCAGGAGGAGGAAAAGGTAGTCCCTTGTTCAAGCATCGGGCCATTATTTACCCATGGGGTGATGTCACAGCACAACATTTACTAGGCAGGCTATTTTAAGAGGTGGTTTGTCATTCCCTGGTCATCTGTTTTAAGAGGTGGTTTGTCATTTAAGAGGTGGTTTGCCTTCCTTGGTCATCTGGTCATCTAAACTTTACCCACAGCAAGCTGGGTACTCGTTTTACCGATCTTGGAATGGAAGGCTGAGCCAACCTTGAGCTGGCTACCTGAAACGGACTTCTGTTGGGATCGAACTTAGGGTGTGAGAAGAGCTTGGACTGCAGTACTGCAGATTACCACTCTGTGCCATGGGGCAGAAGGCGGAGCTGCTGACGCGGTTTGCCTTCAGTCACACTATGACAGTGGTGGCGAACCTATGGCACGTGTGTCAGAGGTGGCACTCAGAGCCCTCTCTGTGGGCACGTGCGCACAGAGTTAGTCATGTGGGGGGAGTGGAAAATTGCTCCCCCCCACACACACATCTAGGTTGGCCTTGCTTCTGAGCAAACCCTCCTAGGGTCGAGATTCACCTGTTCGAAGTGTTGAACGGTTGCTTCACCAAGCTTACTCTCCAGTAACCACGCCTCGGAGCAAACCGTTTTTTTCTAAATTAAAACCTTAGTATTCAGGTGAAATTGCCGTATTGGCATTTTGCGATAAATAAGTGGGGTTTGGGTTGCAATTTGGGCACTCGGTCTCGAAAAGGTTCGCCATCACTGCACTATGAAGAGCACCATTGTGCGGCAGCAGCTTCTACCAAAGCAAAACTTTTGAGAAGCCCCACAGGCAATCAGAAACTGGAAAAGAGCCCCTCCTAGTGCCAGCCGCTTTCTCAAAACACTTGGTGGGCTCCAGAAAAAGTGTCGGTGGATCCCATGGTTGGGGACCCCTGTGTTAGAGACGGCGGCTCTGGGAATTGTAATCCATGAACATCTGGAGCACCATAGGTTGGCCACCCCTGAATAATGACCTGTCGCAACCAAGATACTTGCAAACTTCCTTGCAAATACAGTGCATGGCTGGAACAGCATGGGCCTTCACAGAAAGTGAAATTAAATGGGTTCAGAGGTCAAAGACAGAGAAGCTGTTGGTGATTTATAAGATAAAGCCAGCAAGAACTGCCTTTCCAGCTGGTCTTTCTTTCATTTCATCTTCTCTGATAGTCTGTTGCTGAGGTTGAATGAGTAGGAGCAGACACTCTTTGAAAGAATGCATGCTGTTGGGCGGTGGGGGGTGGTGAGAGAGAGACAGAGGAATACAGGGATACGGTTGCTCCCTTTCATTCTGGAACTGACTCTCTGTTTTGTACAAGGCGACATTCTTTCCCTCTCTGAGCTCGATGGCCCCAGCTAGCCTGATCTTGTGAGATCTCAGAAGACGAGCAAGGACGGCCCTTGATTCGTACTTGGAAGGGAGACCATCAAAGAAGTGCAGAGGCAGGCAATGGCAAACCACCTCTGAACACCCCTTGCCTAGAAAACCCTACACGGCTGCTACCGGAAGATACATTCCTCTACCACCACATTTTCTCCACACGTGAATGGGTGTGATTGTCTTAATCTCTGAACTGGGTTTCTTGTTCTGCAAAGGCTCAAATGTAACAGGAGGAGAAGAAGAAGAATTGGATTTATATCCCCCTTTCTCTCCTGTAAGGAGACTCAAAAGGGCTGACAATCTCCTTTCCCTCTCCCCGCCCGTGGTGGGAATTGGGGCTGAGAGAGCTCAGAAGAAGAGCATCATTAAGTAAATAGTGAACATCTAAGGATTGAATTTTACTTGTGACTCTGTCCCCCTGACTCTTACCCTGTTTCCCCGAAGATAAGACATCCCCGGAAAATAAGACGTAATAGAGGTACCCAATCTCCTGAACAGCTCTGATGTGCTCTTTTGTGAAACTGTTGCAAATTTTATACTGGAAACTAGTAATTTTAACTGTATTTCTTAACCTTGTTTTGTTTTAAAATTTCGTCCTGTTTTATATGCCAATAAAGGCTTGTGTGTTGAAAACGTAGTAGAGGTTTTGCTGAAGTGCTAAATATAAAGCATCCCCTGAAAGTAGCAAAGTTTTTGTTTGGAAGCATGCCCATCCAACAGAACACCAGAGCATGCAGCTGTGGAGCAGAAAAATAAGACATCCCCTGAAAATAAGACATAGCGCATCTTGGGGAGCAAAAATTAATATAAGACACTGTCTTATTTTCGGGGAAACATGGTAGGTGACCCAGAAAATTCGGTTGACTTCTCCACTTCGTTTTTGTCCATGAATTCCATATTTGCCGAATCGGGGGTGGGGGGGGGGACGATCCGGATACGCGCAAGGAGGGCTGCTCGTCATTCTGCTCTTGTGCAATGCCCCTTTCAGTTTCAGGTTTGTAGAACCTGCCATTAGCTTAATCGTCAATGTTTTACAACAGGCAAATTAAGCTGTAAAGACATCATAGGTGGTGCAATTGATGGGTCTTCTGTAATGGAGCAGAAAAAATGTGTATTTGCAAACAGAGAGGGACAGCATGAAAGCAGGAGAGAGAATTTCCCCTGCTTCTTGCATTCTTCGGAACGGGGGGAATGATCACTGCCATTAGGCCTGGTGTAAAAAAATGAAAGGTGTGATCCAACGTGGGCAATTTCGGTAGGCCCGGGTGCAGTTAGATGTGTATTGAGTCTTGACTCTCAAATTCCACCCCACCCCCCGTTCTAAGAAGACTCCTTGAGGATTAATAAACTGGGATCTTGAGGACTACATTTTGTTTCATTGCAAACATTAGATCTTGCTTCGATAATGGGAGAAACCCATTAGTTTCATTTGCTGCTAGGTGCTGTTTGTGAAGAACTGCCCTTTCAGGGCTTCTATTACCCTGTTTCCCCAAATATAAGACATCCCCGGAAAATAAGACGTAGCAGAGGTTTTGCTGAAGTGCGAAATATAAGGCATCCCCCGAAAGTAAGACATAGCGAAGTTTTTGTTTGGAAGCATGCCTGACGAACAGAACACAGAAAAATAAGCCATCCCCTGAAAATAAGACACAGCACATCTTGGGGAGCAAAAATTAATATAAGACACCGTCTTATATTCGGGGAAACACGGTAAATGTGTGAAACTGCTCCACTGAGTCAGGACTTCGGTTTGTCAGTATTGTCTGCTCTGACTTGCATCAGGTCTCCGGTGGAGACTGTTCACATTACCCCTGCTGGCAGGGCTGATGGGAATTGTAGTCCATGAACATCTGGAGCGCCATAGGTTGGCCACCCCTGTTACAGCTCAGATGCTTTTGAGGTAGTAGCGGTGGTAGGAAATGCTGTCAATTTGCCACCATCATATGGTGACACCTGGAGTGTTTCCAAACAAGAGACACTCAGAGGTGGTTTGCCTCCTTCCCTGCCTCTTTATAGCGACCCTGGATTTTCCTTGCCAGCCTCCCTCCAAAGTATTAACCAGGGCTGACCCTACTTGGCTCCCAAGATCTGGTGAGATTGTATGATACGGGTCAGGGCAGAGACATTCAAAGGTGACTGGCAAACTAGAGTAGTGACTCTGGACTTCCTTGAGGGTCTCCCATCCCAGTACTAACCAGGGCTGGCAAAACATAGCTCTCCAGATCTTACGAGATTGGGCTAGCCTGGGCCATCCTGGGATCCAATGCAAATCTGCGTGGTCAAGAGCCAGTGGGCTGTAGTGGTCAAGAGCAGTAGACTCGTAATCTGGACAACGGGGTTTGATTTCCTGCTTTTCCACATGAAGCCTGCTGGGTGACCTTGGGCTAGTCCAGGGGTGGGCAACTATGGCCCTCCAGATGTTCGTGGACTGCAATTCCCATCAGCCCCTGCCAGCATGGCCAATTGGCTATTCTGGCAGGGCTGATGGGGATTGTAGTCCACGAACATCTGGAGGGCCATAGTTGCCCACCCCTGGGCTAGTCACTCAGAACTCTCCCATCCCCACCTGCCTCACAAGGTGCCTGTTGTGGGTTCGTGGGGGAGGGGAAGGCAATTGTCAGCCACTTTCAGACACTTTATGGTAGAGAAAAAGGCAGGGTGTGCAAACCAACGCTGCTTCTCTTCTGAGCCAGGGCCCATGCTTACGACGACCTTCATCCTTTTCAGCTCTGATGGTAGCACAGCCCTTTTATTTTGAACTTCTGTGAACCAGCTGGATTTGTTTGCTTCTACTAGCCCGAGAGAATTTCATTTTAAATTCTCTTGCTTTCTGGTTGGTGTTCTAAAACGAGCTGCTTTTTAAGCTGATAACTGGAAGATTTGGAACATTGGTTTGAAAATAGACTTGCTTCTTGGCCCTTGAATAGCGTAGCGTCGGATTTAAATACGTTGCATTTCCCCTTGCTCTGATTTGCGTTTGGTAATGGAACTCATTTCCTCCTTCTCAATTCGTGGTTGGCAGAAATTTCAAACAAAGTTCTCCGCTTCTAAGAGTGACTTTCTTTTGAAATTTCATTTCACGACACTTTCGATTGTTGTGTGTTGTCAGGTTAAAATGATTGTAACGATTAAGATGCAATTTTCGTTGTATCAAGATCGAAACACATCCAGGGAGCCTGGTTGTTGGTTAAACCAATCCTACAGTTATACAGTTGATGCTTATTGATTTGCCCGTTTACTGATCAGTCGCTTTATCAATTAGATGCTGAATGGCAAACTGGTAATAACTTTTTATTCCAAAAGCTGACGGAAGTATAAGTTTGTTGGTAAAGCTAAAACCATCCTCAAATACCTTCGACTGTTGCCTCACTTACCATGGACGCCTTGAAAAATTAATCAACATAAAACTCCAGTTGGCGAATCTGTTGTGCGAACTGTGGGTCTATAGTTATGATCACTTGTTGAATAGATTGTCATTGGCTCCACTGGGCGCAGTGGTGAATCCATTTCTGGATTTAGATGAAGAGAGGTCCCCAGGCTATTCCTCTTGTGATACCCCTCCCAACTTCCCCCCCTCATGCCTAGAGGAAGATGGAAGAGTGTTTTAAGCAAAATTGAGAAAAAAGAGTGTCTAAAACTCCACAATTCCTCCTCTAAAGGACATAAGATGTTATTGTTAAACACAGTTGTGATTGAAAAAAATGCCCAAATGTGTAAGCAGTGGCGTAGGAGGTTAAGAGCTCGTGTATCTAATCTGGAGGAACCAGGTTTGATTCCCTGCTCTGCCGCCTGAGCTGTGGAGGCTGATCTGGGGAATTCAGATTAGCCTGTACACTCCCACACATGCCAGCTGGGTGACCTTGGGCTAGTCACCGCTTCTCGGAGCTCTCTCAGCCCCACCCACCTCACAGGGTGTTTGCTGTGAGGGGGGAAGGGCAAGGAGATTGTAAGCCCCTTTGAGTCTCCTGCAGGAGAGAAAGGGGGGATATAAATCCAAACTCCTCCTCCTCCTCCTCCTCTTCTTCTTCTTCTTCTTCTTCCTCCTCCTCCTCCTCCTCCTCTTCTTCTTCTTCTTCTTCTTCTTCTTCTTCTTCCTCCTCCTCCTCCTCCTCTTCTTCTTCTTCCTCCTGTGTGGGTGCAGAGAGGCTCAGCATGACCCTGTGCTCAGCATGACAAGTGGCACCAGGAAACATGGCCAAAAATGAATCAGGAGGGGGCCTCGTGGGCCTTTCAGGGAGTTTCCACAAGGTATGTTCACTCAGGAAACCTGTTCACACAAAAGGTCTCAGCATTCTAGAAGACATGGACTTCAGATGAGGTGTTATGTATTTATTTTCCCCGTAATATGTTGCTGAGCCCTGAACTTTGCTTTAGAGCAGAGAGACTGCTTGGATGTCAGGGACACACTAGACACCAACAAGTCTCTTTCTTTAAAATAACGAAACTGCACAAATAAAGGCCGGGTGACTCTCTGGGAGTGTGAAACTCCGCTGGCACCAGGAGGATGCCAAAACCCACCCCCCTGCCATGGTTTTTGTTGCTATTTGTGGTGTGTGGAATGTTTGCCCGAGCCGAGGAAGTTGCCCTTCGGCATTGAGGAGAGCAAACAGAGCGAGCTACTTTCATTTTCGTCATGGAGGTGTGGACGGATCAGCGGCCCTGTGCAGTCCTACACGGAAAAACCACCCTGGTTAGAAGAGGCTTCTGAATCAAGATGGGTCTGGAAGTGGAAATCCTTGTTCTTATTCTGGAACATCCCCACCCCAACACTATGTGAGAAAACACACTTCCGCCCTATATTGGGAAAGGCACACGGAATGGCCCCGTCAGCTATACTTTGTCAGTCACTTTGGGGGCAGTTGAGAGAGAGTTTGTTTGTTGGTAAACAAACTTTTGGCTTGAAGGTCTCCCAGATCTTGCTAAATGTTCTCCAGGCGTTTAATTGAATAAAGGTATGGAATGAGAGTGCCCTGCGGCGGAAATATTCTCCAGTATAATTATATGAATGGTCTGTAATGAGATGATAATCTCCGGCGTGGCTGGCTTCCCGAGACGTTTTCACCGATATATTTTCACCGAGGGCAGGCAAAGTATATTTGGAAAGCTGGCTGGCTGGATCTGTTGGGCTAAACAAAGGGCATGTGCGCGTGGGAGTGTTTTGGAAGAGCGCAGTGGAAATGTTTCAAAAGAAACGTGACTGTCGGTCGTCTAGCTTGGCAGGGTTTGAAGCAGGCAGCGAAGCACTCGGTCGGTCGTGGCTGCCAGCCTTTTGGAGCTGTGTCTTCTGAATGTGGAGGGGAAGGCTGCATTTTAGAGATCTGAGCCACGGCCATGGCTGAGCTTTTGTGCATCCCTGGGATTGGGTCCCTTCAACCAGCAGAGGAGCTTTCCTCTGGCGGAGGGAGGCTCTGCCTGATGCAAGAGGCTTCTCTTGTGCTGAGAGGGTCTCTCCTTCTATGCTACTACTGAAGCCCCCTCCCTAACCTCAAGCTTGGAGGTCACTGTGGGCATTCTTGACCTGTCTGTTCTTGCTCTTGGGACTGGAACATTATGTTTCTGCAACAGCTATATTTGTCATGGACTGGGAAGTCAAAATAGCTCTGCCGGAGGCCACGCAGAGCGGCCCCACCGTTCTGAGTAGAGCTCTGGGGCTTGGCTCTGTTTGCTACCGGCTGCCTTCTGGGGCAGTGACCCATTGGGGACTTTCCCCCTAAGTGAAATGGTCAGTCTGCCCCTGCATCGTAGTGAGTGGTGGTGGGAATTGCTGTCAAGTCACAGCTAACTCAAGATGCCTTCAAGGCAAGAGACAAACAGGATGTTCCCTGACTCTGCATAGAAACCCTGGGCTTCCTTGGTGGTCTCCAGTCTAAGTACTAACCAGGGCCTGGTGTGATTAGAGCTGATGAAGTTGGGCTAACCAGGGCAGAGACCAGCAGAGGGGGTTTGCCGTCTGCCCCTACTTAGTGACCCAGGACTTCCTTCGTGGTCTCCCATCCTAGTACTAAGCAGAGCTAACCCTGCGTAGCTTGCGAGGTCGGATGAAATGGGGCTAAACATAGCCCACCTAGATCAGTAGTGAGTATTATAACAACAACAACAACTTGTGCCGTGTTGTTATGTGTATTATCATCATCATTATTGTTGTTGTTGTTGTTGTTGTTATTTTTATTTTTATTGTTATTTTTATTATACACATAACAGCACAGCACAAGTGTCTGGAATTCATCTCTGAATATCGAGTCCTTCCCAAGGACCTAGGATAGGGGTAGGGAACCTGCGGCTCTCCAGATGTTCAGGAACTACAATTCCCATCAGCCTCTGTCAGCATGGCCAATTGGCCATGCTGGTAGGGGCTGATGGGAATTGTAGTTCCTGAACATCTGGAGAGCCGCAGGTTCCCTACCCCTGACCTAGGATATTAGAGGTATTTGCGTGGAATATGTGCAGTTCCTAGAAGTGCTGCTTTCTGCAGCAGGTGGACTGATGTTCTGTCCAAGTTTAGGCTTTCCAGATGTTTTTCAAGATTTCTTGGGATTCCTCCTAGAGCACCGACTACTAGTGGGATTACTGTTGTTCTTTTTTGCCACAATCGTTCAACTTCAATTTGTGGGTCCTTGTATTTTGTGATCTTTTCCAGCTCTTTGGTCCCTTCTACTCCTGTGCTGTCAACTGGCACAGCAACATCTATGATCCAAACATGTTTTTTTCTCTATCACTGTTATGTCTGGGGTGTTGTGTGCCAGGTGTCTGTCTGTCTGTATTCTAAAGTCCCAGAGTATTTTTGCTTCTTCATTTTCTGTGGTCTTCTTTGGCTTGTGCTCGTACCAGGTCTTGCTACAGGGCAGGCCGTACTTTTTGCAAAGGTTCCAGTGCACCATTGCTGCTAGCCTATTGTGACGTTCGAGATAGTCAGTTTGGGCTATTTTCTTATAACAGCAGATGATGTGCTCCACGGTTTCATCACCCTCTTTGCAGAGACTTTGCACCCTCTTTGGGTCATTGCAGGACTTTTCGATGCGTGTCTTTATTGCATTTGTCCGTAATGCTTGCTCCTGGGCAGCAAAAATCAGGCCTTCAGTTTCCTTCTCTAGAGTTCCCCTTCTGAGCCACTCCCATGTTTTCTTGCTGTCAACTTTCCCTTCAATGTTCTTAAAGTTCTGCCCATGGAGTGGCTTGTTTAGCCACTGCTCCTTTCGTGTTTTAAACTGTTGGACTCTATACTCTTTTGATTCTTTGGCTTTCAGCATCTCAGCCTTGTGGACTTCTTTCAATGCTGGCTCTTGACTTTCTTGGATGTATTCTTTCCAGGCCTCTTTTCTCTTCCTCTACCCCTGATTGCTTGATGTGGAGCAGTCCTCTTCCTCCTTTTGACCTTGCTAGGTAGAGTCTGTCTACATCACTTCTTGGATGCAGTGCCTTTCGATTGATGGTCATAATTTTCCTTGTTTTTCTGTCCAGGATGTCCAATTCGGCTTGTGTCCAGTTAATTATGCCAGCAGTGTAGCTGCATCACTAGGCAATCACTTCAAGTATTAATTGCCTTTATTGTATTTCCTCCATTTAACTTTGATTTCAAAAATTTTCTTACCCTTCTAAGATATTCCTTCCTAATTGCGCCTTTGACTTCTGCATGCTTGATGTTCTCTGCTTGCAGTATCCCCGAGTATTTGTAGCTTTCATTCACTGGTAAGCTCTTTATTTCTATGGCATTTGGCATATTCACACCTTCGCATGTTGCAAGTTTACCTTTACTGAGTTCCAAAGTTGCACACTTGTCAAGTCCAAAATCCATTGCAATGTCAGTGCTAAAGACTCTCACTGTGTTCAGTAGTGACTCAATCTCTGCTTTTGATTTTCCATAGAGCTTTAGGTCATCCATGTATAGAAGGTGTTGTTGTTGTCGTTGTTGTTATCATTATCATTATTATTATTATCATCATCATCATCATCATCATCATTATCATTATTATTATTATTATTATTATTATTACTACTACTACCACTACTACTACTACTACTACTACTACTACTACTACTATTATTAATTGTAGGTTGTTCCACCTGTTCTGCCCTGGCTCAAGTACACAGAAACCAGAGATCTGTGGCTGAAACTGCCGGCAGAAACTGTGTCTGTGTTAGTCACGTCCAGAATGTGGGCTGTGTCTCGCTCTGATATTTGTGCCCTTGTTAAATTTTGGCTCAAACTAGAAAACAGTCTCTGCTTGCCTGAGAGACTCAACGTCTTTGTAGTCTCACGTGGTTTCGGCTTGTTGCATGTTGTAAGGAGCAGGAGAAGAAAAGCGCTTTATGTTTCTCTCAACTTTTCGGTGAAGTGGGTCACTGTTGCAATGGAGTAACGTTGCACAACAGAGGAGGAAAGAAAAATGATCCCTGCTGAGTTTCCCTCACTAGAGATGCAAAATTTCTGGAAATTTTAAAGCCATGGCGGGGGGGGGGGGGGGGCTTGTTTGGAGGGCTGAATTGAAACGGATGCAATATTTCCATTCCTGTCAAATTGTTTGATATCTAAGAATAAAAATGCATCATCTATACCTTGGTTAGCACATACAAGAAAAAGGACATTCGTTGGGGTTTTAATAGAATTTAAATACCTTAGTTTTCTACACACCAAATTGTGTAGATTCTGCTCAGATATTCTACAAACACTGTATCGGTACTCAAAAGAGAGCTGCTATTCTTTCTCAGCATATTAGATTCATTCCAAAAGGAAAATAAACTCGTAGCAGTTTTTTAATATCCTCCCAAATTTCTCAGGTGGTCTAGTGCAAAAAAAATTGAACTCTGTTGCTGTACAGAGTTCATAATGCTATACATAATGCAAAAAACCCATTTCATACTTTCCAAAGGAAGATATTTTTCAGTGTTTCTTAACATTTTCTAATTTTTCTCCCATCAAAATAATTGAGGGGGGTGGGTGGGTCCAAACTCCATTTTCCTGCTTTTTTCTGAGCTTTCACTCCTGTGCAATGTGATTTTTTTCCCCTGGAGGGTCTGCAGATTGCGAGCAGTGGGATTTGGGCCTGAGGGGTGGAAGCAGATGAAAATTGGCTTCTGTTGCCCTACCCAGCATGGACCAGGCTGAACGGATCTCATTGGAAGCTTAGGAGGATCAACCCTGGTTAGTACTTGGGTGGAAGACCCCCAAGGAAGTCCAGGGTCACCACAGAGTTGCGGGCAGTGCCAGTACACCTCCGAACATCTCTTGCCTTGAAGGCCCGATGGACTTGCCATAATTCGCCTTGATGACACTTCCCATCACAAACTATAACTTCCACGTGAGGAGGGGAACTTCCTCTACATAGAAAACTGGCATACGAGGGAGAAGGCTAGGTTTTTCTCCCTTATATGCTATCTTTCTGCATGCGGGGCTTGTTTTTGCTTAGAGGAGATATTTCATGGTAGGCTGGGCCTTTAGTCTTCTCATCTGTGACTTGGAGATGAGAAGCAAATCTTTTTGTGATGAAATGGCAGAGGGAAACTTGCTTGCTTAAACAGTGCTTTAACAGCGATTTGCACCTGCTGTTTTAGCCAAGCAACAAGACCCAATTGTTCTATGTGAGATAGAGGCCACGTGGGATTGCTCATAGATAATTTAAGCACCAAGGGGCATAGGATCTCTCCTGCTCACAGCAGCAGGATATTGGAGGGCCCTTGACAGGCTGCTCTTGAGGTAGGGAACCGCCTCTCCCACCAGTGGTCTGATGATGTGTCTATCTTCAGGGCTGTTTGTGCATTGCTTGTTTTAAACAGTCTCACAAGCAACGCACATTTGTTTATTGACATTCCACTTAGGGCTGCCAAGACCCTTCTTGGGACGAGGCACCCCCAGCTTCCTATCCAAGAGCATGACGTCACTTCGAGGGAAAACCCAGAAGTGAGGCCAGTCCTCTCTTGGAATTCGTGAACTCTGTGGTTTTATGATAGAGTTTAAAGTGATTCCTGGAGGGGACCCACATCACTTAATAGCTTTTCCATGGAAGTGATACGCTGATGTTGTCCCCCACGCAGAACTGTTTCGTAGAGGTTGCTTGTCGGACAGTTCTTTTCATTGATTCACTGAACATCTTGTAAAAGTATTCTGATGTAATTATAGATGAGAAAATGCTGAAGGCGCACAGCGGACTTTCGAGCAATAGGCGGGAGCGGAGGGCTGAGCTGAATTTGACCTTGGATCTCTTTCCCTTGAATCACTCCAGCAACTGCTTCTTGCTGGTTATCTTGATTTCCTCCATAAGCATCGAACGGACATGTTGGCCTTTGAAAGCTCTTTCCGAAGTTGTTTCCAGACAAATTCTTCCCTGAATTAGTTTGAGATCATTGAGGGTGACATCCTCGCTTCTGGCCTATAGACCTTCTAATCTTTGTTGATGAGACAGATGCCCTCTGGGTGTGTGGGAGGGCGGGGGCGGGGGGGGGGATCACACTTAAAACATTGCAGTTCTTATAACAGTGGTGGCGAACCTTTTTGAGACCGAGTGCCCAAACTGTAACCCAAAACCCACTTATTTATCGCCAAGTGCCAACACGGCAATTTAACCCAAATACTGAGGTTTTAGTTTAGAAAAAACGGTTTGCTCCAAGGTGTGCATTACTCAGGAGTAAGCTTGGTGGTAGTCGGCGGCTTTGCTTTGAAGCAACCATGCAGCTCTTCCAACGGGTGAATCACGACCCTAGGAGGGTTTACTCAGAAGCAAGTCCCATTGCCAGCAACCGAGCTTACTCCCAGATAAAGGATCGCACTTTAGTTCTTCCCATGAAAATCAGTGGGGTTTAACAGCGCTTGACAGGGTTACCTACACTTCTTCCCCAAAACTAGGTTTAGGTTTAATGCTAATAATTGAGCCCAGCAGCCCAGGCCAGCCTAGATGTGTGGGGGGTGGGGGCGACTCTGTTTGCGTGTGCCCACAGAGAGGGCTCTGAGTGCCACCTCTGGCACCCATGCCATAGGTTCGCCACCACTGTCTTATAACATGAATATCTACATCAGAGTTCAAATTAAAAGAGCTTCCTGGGGAAAAATAGCCCCAGAGACTTCCTGGGGATTATCAGCCACTCTTAAGTTCCTGTATGATTAATTGGGCGTATTTTGTGTTTTTTGGGTAGCTCCTGCAAATTGTCCCATATCCTACATTCTTAATGCTCTCTTTTTTCCTCTCCATTTTTGGGTTGATTTCTCGTCCATTTTCAATGGGCAAAATGCACTTCTTTCTCTGGGAACACATGTACATTGTAACACCCCTCCCCCAATTGCTGTCAGGCACATTTGTTTACATGTCCTCCGTGTTTAAATTGACTATTTTTCTGTGCACCCTTGGGACTGGTCCAGATGTGACTAATTCTTTCAGACGGTGTAGTCAAGTGACACAGACCTCTTCTTCAGTATTCAAATATACCTGTTTCATGTTGTACATGTTGGAGCAGCAGTGGCGTAGGAGGTTAAGAGCTCGTGTATCTAATCTGGAGGAAGCGGGTTTGATTCCCCGCTCTGCCGCCTGAGCTGTGGAGGCTTCTCTGGGGAATTCAGATTAGCCTGTGCACTCCCACACACGCCAGCTGGGTGACCTTGCCATATTAACGGTTCTCTGACCCCTTCTGACTGTGTGTGGACTATTGAAGGATGTGCATAAGAGAATATAAGACCAGCCCTGCTGGATCAGACCAGCAACCCATGTAGCTCCTCCTCCTGTTTCACCCATTGAGCAAAATGGCATTCCTGGAAAACTTGCAAGTAGTTTGCTTTCTAGCACCTTGTATTCAGGAGCTTACTGCATCTGAACGTGAAGGTCTGATTTAGTCACAACGGATGATACCTGTCTGTGTTGGTGTCCGTTGCTACATCATGTGGCTGTGGATTTCACAAGTTAAGGAGCTAGATGTCAGTCTGGTAGCACCATAGGAGCTTTGGGGTGCTGTGTGGTTTCTGGGCTGTATGGCCGTGTTCTAGCAGCATTCTCTCCTGACGTTTTGCCTGCACCTGTGGCTGGCATCTTCAGAGGATCTGATGGGAAAGGGAAAGGCTAGAAGGGAAACCATCAGATCCTCTGAAGATGCCATCAGATCCTCTGAAGATGCTGCTAGAACACGGCCAGACAGCCCGGAAACCACAAGCACCCCAGTGATTCCGGCCGTGAAAGCCTTTGACAATACATAGGAGCTTTGACTCTGGGAAATCTTGTTGGTCCATACCAGAGGTGTCCAACTCCAGTGCTTCAGATGTTCATGGACTACCATTCCCAATTGGCCGTGTCAGCAGGGGCTGATGGGGTAGCCAGTCCATGGTATCTGAACTACTGGAATTGAATTACCCCTGGGCTATACGGTGCTACTGAACTTGAAGCTAGCCATTCTACTGCAGACCAAAATGCCCCCCCTGTGAAACAAGGTCGGTTGTTATGGAGTGCAGAAGTACTTTCTTTTCTCCTTCCAGTCATCCTGCCCATCATATGTTCTTATGAGAGGAGGTGTCTGAGGGGGGATATGATCGAAGTCTATAAAATTATGCATGGGGTAGAAAATGTTGACAGAGAGAAATTTTTCTCTCTTTCTCACAATACTAGAACCAGGGGGCATACATTGAAAATGCTGGGGGGAAGAATTAGGACTAATAAAAGGAACACTTCTTCACGCAACGTGTGAATGGTGTTTGGAATATGCTGCCACAGGAGGTGGTGATGGCCACTCACCTGGATAGCTTTAAAAGGGGCTTGGACAGGTTTATGGAGGAGAAGTCGATCTATGGCTACCAATCTTGATCCTCTTTGATCTGAGATTGCAAATGCCTTAACAGTCCAGGTGCTCGGGAGCAGCAGCAGCAGCAGCAGCAGGCCATTGCTCTCACATCCTGCAGGTGAGCTCCCAAAGGCACCTGGTGGGCCACTGCAAGTAGCAGAGAGCTGGACTAGATGGACTCTGGTCTGATCCAGCAGGCTAGTTCTTATGTTCTTATGTTCACCTGGTGCTTTTGAGAACTGTTAATATGGCAGAAGAAGAGAAAGTTTTATCTGCTATCTGTGCCACATTTCTCTTTTCTTAACGAACAGAATAGTCCCCACCTCGTTGTTAACCCTTTCCCCATTGCTGTGGTTCAGTGGTAGAGCATCTGCTTGGCGTTCAAAAGGTCCCATGTTTGATCCCTGGCCTCTCCACTTGGAAGGACCGGGCAGTCGGGGATGAGCAGGGCTTTTGCTTGAGACCCCAGGGGGCTGCTGCCAGTCTGAGCAGGCAATACTGCCCTTGATGGACGAAGGGTCTGATTCGGCGTGAAGGAGCTTCATGAATTTGCACACACTTGTGCACAAGAGCAGTGCACAGCCAAAATTTCTCTGAATGTACAACCGCATGGTTCCTCAAGGGAGCTCTGGGTGTGTAGGAGGGTCTTGCCTGCAGGCACGCATCTCCTCTGGGTTGTGACCGGATTCCTCATCTTTCCTGCTTTTCAGTCGCTGTGTGCCGATGGCAGAATTTATTCCAGTTGATGCCAGGGCTGGGCAGGCCTGTTGTTGGGGTTTTGCTCTGGAGGAGGAGGAGGAGGAGGAGGAGGAGGAGGAGGAGGAGGAGTTTGGATTTATATCCCCCCTTTCTCTCCTGCAGGAGACTCAAAGGGCTTACAATCTCCTTGCCCTCCCCCCCTCACAACAAACACCCTGTGAGGTAGGTGGGGCTGAGAGAGCTCCGAGAAGCTGTGACTAGTCCAAGGTCACCCGGCTGGCGTGTGTGGGAGTGCACAGGCTAATCTGAATTCCCCAGATAAGCCTCCACAGCTCAGGCGGCAGAGCGGGGAATCAAACCCGGTTCCTCCAGATTAGATACACGAGCTCTTTACCTCCTACGCCACTGCAGAACATTTGCATTTGTCCAGGTCACTCTTTTCCACTGGGTTCCGTCCATCCGTAGTGCTGCACACTTGCTCTGAGGAGCCCCACTGGTCACAGAGGGGTTTGTACTAAGCCCGTTTCCAAAGCAGAGTGAAATGCTGTGGTCTGTAGGGATGTGGAAAAAGAACAAGTTCAGGAACGGGAAGAACAGTTTGAAGACCTGTGGCTAGTAGCTGGGACGGTGTTATGGAGATCATGTCAGGTGGCAGATTGATACGTAGGAATTGTTCTCCTGCCTCTAGGCTGCAGTGAGTGACACGAAAGCTGTAAGTCTTTCCAGGAGAGGATTTCACTAAAGAAGTAGTGGCAGTCAAGAGAAGAGGCTGCTGTTAATCACATGCAGCGCTCGCAAACAGAGGTTGTTCTAGCCTTTCCCTTGTCATTGGAAACCCTTCTCTTTTGAAGGTGGCTAGGCCCTCATTTATGATGGTAAGAATATACAGATTGGAATATATGATGGGGGTAGAGCAGAAATGGAGATGTCTTTGAGCAGCAGTGGCGTAGGAGGTTAAGAGCTCGTGTATCTAATCTGGAGGAACCGGGTTTGATTCCCCGCTCTGCCGCCTGAGCTGGGGAGGCTTATCTGGGGAATTCAGATTAGCCTGTGCACTCCCACACACGCCAGCTGGGTGACCTTGGGCTAGTCACAGCTTCTCGGAGCTCTCTCAGCCCCACCTACCTCACGGTGTTTGTGGTGAGGGGGGAAGGGCAAGGAGATTGTCAGCCCCTTTGAGTCTTCTTACAGGAGAGAAAGGGGGGATATAAATCCAACTCTTCTCTTCTTCTTTAGGTGGCTTCAGACTAATTCCAGCACATAGGCCAGGGGTAGGGAACCTTTAGCACCCAAAGAGCCATTTGGACCCGTTTTCCCACGGAAAAGAAAACACTTGGAGCCGCAAATACTTTTTGATATTTAAAATGAAGATAACACTGTATATATATTTTTTTACCTTTACTCTTTGTATAAACAATTATAGTGTGTTGCATAATAAATCCATGAAGTGCTACAGAGAAAATTATATTTTATTTATGTAAAGAACACATTTTGAACAATTTGAACTCTTAAACAATAGTGAAGCGCTTAAGAGAGAGAGATGGGTACCCCTCCCCCGATTTGCCCTTCCACAACTAGCCATGGATAACTTCTTCCCATCCTCAGCTTCACAATGAAGTTTAGGAGGTCATCCATCAGGTCTTCGAGGTACCACCGGACTCAAATTTTTATCCCATTTAAATAGTGAAGCACTTAAGGGAGAGAGATGGGTGCCTGTGCCAGACCTCATCGCACCCCTCCCGATCGGATTTGCCCTTCCACAACTAGCCATGGATACCTTCTTCCCATCCCCAGCCTCACAATGAAGGGAGAGAAATGGGTGCCTGTGCCAAACCTGATCGCACGCATGCATGCATGCACACACCCTGGATTTATGGAACTGTGCCCCCCTCCCCCCCCGATTTATGGAACTGTGGCTCCCTCCAAACCCTGCCAGGGGTTGGGAGAGAGGTGGGTGCCTGTGCCAGACCTGATCTCTCTCTCTCTCTCTCTCTCTCTCTCTCTCTCTCTCTCTCACACACACACACACACACACACACACACACACACGAGAGAGAGAGAGAGAGAGAGAGAGAGAGAGAGAGAGAGAGAGAGAGAGAGAGAGAGAGAGAGCTCGGATTTATGCAACTTTGCCTCCCACCCTGGATTTATGGAACTGTGGCTCCCTCCAAACCCTGACAGGGGTTGGGAGAGGGTTGGGTGCCTCTGCCAGAACTGATCACACACACACTCACTCACAGCTCGGATTTATGGAACTGTGCCCCCCTTGGCTCCCTTGGCAACCCTCCTCAACGTCCTGCCTTTATGCCTCCCTTACAACCCTGTTCCTGCACAGAGTCTAACAGCAGGGAGGGTGGACTTTCCCCCTCTGTTGCTTCACAGAGAGAGGGATGGACAGGTTTGAGGGTATGCCTCTCTTCTGTTCCTTTACAGAAGGGGGGGGGGCAAGAGTGGGTTCCCCTCTTCTCCACTTCCCCTGGGTCCCTGCCCTCTGGTTGTCCCTGGCTCCCAGTTCCCCTTTACTTCCCACCACTTCAATCTTTCCACTTCTCCCCCAGATACCCTTCCACCCTCGTCTCTCTCCTCCTCGTGCTTTTGCCCCACCCACTTACATCCCTTCGTCCCCATTGCTCTCCCTCGCCCCAGCTGCCGTTGGCGGCTTTTCCGCACAGCCGCTTCAGCTGTGCGTGGCTGCGCCTGCCTGGGCACACAGCCGCTGCCTGCTCCAGCCGGCTCCTCTCGGGCGGCTGGCTCCGCCCCCACCCACTCTTCTCCAGCCCAAGCGGCCAGCGTTGCGTTCTCCTCGGCCATCGGGGCTGCTCAGCTGTCCCCACTGCTGCCGTCCCCGCCGCTGCCGCAAGCGAGGGGCTGCTCCTTCCCATTCTCCTGACAAGAGTCATATGTAGTTTCTGCCATAATTCTTAGCCAGATAAGTGTTGCCAAGACCGCCCTCCACTGTGTCTCCCCGGCGGCTGGTGGGGCCGGCAAATCCGGGCGTCGCACCCTTTGCTTCAGCTGAGCCGGGACAGAAGGACTCCCCTCAGATCTCCCTTGGACCGCGCCCCCCCGTGAAGGGGTGGCCACGAGAGCCGCAGTAGAAGGAGGAAAGAGCCGTGTGCGGCTCTCGAGCCACAGGTTCCCGACCTATGACATAGGCCAATTGGCCATGCTGGCAGGGGCTGATGGGAATTGTAGTCCATAACATCTGGAGTGCCAAAGGTTCGCCACCACGGTGACCTAGAGCCAAAGTTGGTCTGTTCTCCTTAGTGTCTCTTTGTAGTCTGCATGAGTCCTCCCTGCCAGCCTGTCCAGTCCAGTGGCTAAGAATTCTCTTTGTTCTCTGCTGGTGTGGTCAACTTCAACTTACCTGTATTACAAAATACAGGACAGAGCGGGTGTTAAAACAGGACATAAAACCGGACAGAGCGCATAAAGTTGGTACAGAAGAGGCGATCAAGCGTCCATGATGTCTTTGACTTGAGCACTTCTAATAAAAATTCAGCGGTTTTTCCAGTTATCCCGCCGTCACTATTATTCAGCCGGTGAATAGAGCTGGGGTGGTCACTAACCCTACTAGTGGTCCCGAATGCGTGCAGAACATGTTGGCGCCCCCGAAACTAAACCACACATTCAGCTTAGGCTAAGAGATGTGAAGGCCCCGGGACAGAAAAGGAACATTTGGGGATGCCCCTCCCCGATATCCTGAGAAGTCAACTGAGAAACTTTGAGGGACATTGGGTGAGGGGGAACTCCTGTTGAAATATATTTGTTCTTGGAATGGGATTTTTTTAAAGGCAAAGTTTTGTTCATGCCAAAAACAGTTCCTAAAGACATTGCTAAATAAAGATCATTATATAACACAGCCTGCCACATAAGATAGTCTATGTAGGCTTACCAGACGTTTCTTCGGCAGTTTAGCTATTTTGTTCGTCTATTTTTTATTTTGTTGGTTTTAGATCTTGTTCTTTCCCATCCAAAGACAAGCTTAGAGCAACTTATGATATAAAATTCAATACATAAATACACATATTTATATATCAATAGAATTCCTTCAGTTTGAAATTTCTCCGCCGTGCCATTATGACTGACGTATTACAGCTATCTGGGTTGACCAGCCCAGGAGGAAGAACCAAAACATGTCCGGCTGGCCTCTACGAGGGCCAGGGCCTTTACGGTCCTGGCCCCACTCTGGTGGAACAGGCTCTCTAGAGACCAGGGCCCTGCGGGACTTATCGAGCTCCCGCAGCGCCTGCAAAACGGACCTGTTCCGCCAGGCATTTGGCCAGCCGGACCGAGTGTGGTTACATCATCCCGGCCTCTGGTGGGCTTGGGGTGGGGGTGAGGGCGGGATTTTATCGCCATCTCAATTGCTTTGGATTTTACTCTGGGTTTTAGACCGTATACTGTGTTGATTTTAAATAATGTATATTTTATGTAACATATGGACTGTTGTGTTTTATCGTGCTGTAAGCCGCCCTGAGCCCTTTGGGGGAGGGCGGCCAATAAATCGAAAGTATAAATAAATATAAATAAATAAACCTTATCAGACCCACTCAATCACATAATACTAGAAACAATAAATAAAAACAGAAATAAGGAAGGGTAATTCAGAGAACTTCTGGGCTGATGTTTTTCAGTTGGTTCTTGAACAGAGGTTCCAGGAGGTCCAGTAGTAGAACTGGGGAAGGAGTAACACCCATTGATGAAGGAATAGTGAAATCCAAAGAGTCAGCTGTAAGTGCTAGCCCCCGGGATTGCGCCAACCCCAGTTCTTCAAGCTCCTTGGCCCACGAAATGCCTGTAGTAGTAGAAAAATATCCGCTGTTCAGTACCTTTTCAGACCTGAGATTTATATCTATGTCCAAGGGAATTGGAGAAGCTTGATGGCATTCATCCACTAAATGGAGAGGAGCAGCAGTGGTGTGAATAAGGAAGGGTAGAAAAGACAGGGGGGGAAAGTGAGAAAAAAGGGTGGGAAAAAGAGGCCAGCAGTAACGGAACGGTTTCTGCCACAACCATGGAAAATCTTGGTGAAAATCTCCGTCTTTCAAGCCTTGCGGAATTGAGCTGAGTCCCACGGGACCTGGGTCTGTTTGAGAACAGTCAGACGCTTCTAGGACCAAGACCACCAGAAGGTGACTTCCAGTAGAGCACAGTGCCCTCTGGGGATTATAGTGGTAAATATTTGCTCAATAATTGTGCCCACATTGAATCACGCTATGTGTTCACTGCCGATATATGATCGAACGCTTGCAGCATTGAATTCAATATCCAAGCTAGCTGATAGTTCTTAATCTCATGCCTGCATATTTGAAGAATGTTTCTAAAACCATGTTTTGTTTTCTGCAAAGTAATTGTTCCTGTTTTCAACTTTTAATTTTTCCCAACTTCTTAGATGGCAGAAACTAAGATACACATGGGAAGAGAACATAAGAACATAAGAACTGGCCTGCTGGATCAGACCAGAGTCCATCTAGTCCAGCACTCTGCTACTCGCAGTGGCCCACCTGGTGCCTTTGGGAGCTCACATGCAGGAGGTGAAAGCAATGGCCTTCTGCTGCTGCTGCTCTTGAGCACCTGGTCTGCTAAGGCATTTGCAATCTCAGATCAAGGTGGATCAAGATTGGTAGCCATAGATCGACTTCTCCTCCATAAATCTGTCCAAGCCCTTTTTAAAGCCATCCAGGTTAGTGGCCATCACCACCTCCTGTGGCAGCATATTCCAAACACCAATCACACGTTGCGTGAAGAAGTGTTTCCTTTTATTAGTCCTAATTCTTCCCCCCAGCATTTTCAATGGATGCCCCCTGGTTCTAGTATTGTGAGAAAGAGAGGAAAAAAAAGAGAGCAGAGAGTTCCCCTGTTTGCCATATATTCATTCTTTTTCTAGGGCGGGGTTTGTTTTGTACAACTAAACTATGGCGTTTATGCTCTTAAATTTAATCAGGATGCCAAATATTACAATTTGCAATGTTTTAATGTTGTTAAAGTTGCAAAATAAATTGTGAGTTCAATAACAATGTTAATATCGCATACAAATTTTCATTAAAAATACCATAGAGAAAAAGTCTTCCAGACTTCATAATTTTTGGAAAATGTTCATCTTTACATTAAGTGGCCTGTGTATTTATTGGCTTAGAAATTTCTATGCCATCTGTACAGAATCCTGTTCAAGATGTCTTGCAATTAAAGTAATAAATTATCAGTCCAAAACAAACTATAAAACAAGCCCGGGGGTCAAAAAATAGAGAAAAGTAGCTAGCAACCAGAACTGGGACCAAAAACAGACCCCAAAAGAACTGGAAATATAAAAATCCTAAGTAATAATCTGGGGGAAATATATGTTTTGGCATGGCACCTATGTGGAAGGTAAGTGTACACCAGATGAGCCTCAAGGGGAAGGTCATTTTATAGGTAAGGGGCCACCACAGAAAATGCCCAGTTCCTGCTTGCCACCCACCTGACTTCTGAAGGTGAGCTGGTCTTAACTATTCTTGTAACCAGCAAGTTCAGCTGCTGCACTTTAGACCAATCAGAATGTCCGTACCATTTTTGAAGGCAGCCCCATCTGGGGCGCATCACTGTAATCTAACTTGGATGTGGTCAGAGTATAGACCACATGGCCAAGTCATGTCGAAGTACAGTGGGCATGAACTCATAGCCAGGGTTGTGGTTATGCTACAGCTGTTGAAGAACCAGGCTCCACTGCATAGTTTTCTCCATGTGGTGTGTTACAGTGGGTGTAGATTAGGGGTGGCCACCTCTGGTGCTCCAGATGTTCATGGACTACAATTCCCATGCTGGCAGGGGCTGATGGGAATGGTAGTCCATGAACACCTGGAGCACCATAGGTTGGCCACCCCTGGTGTAGATCATCCATTGACCCTCTTAAGTTCTCATTTAAATAACTACCTAGTACAGCAATTCAGGGCTGGTTTGTACAACCAGAGGAACGCTATTTATCCAGAACATAGGAGACCCCAGTGTGGTGAGGTGGTCGGAGTGTGAATGTAGGACCGGAAGAGGACTTGGTCACAAATCTCCAACCGACACATGAAGTTCTGTAGGCGGCCTTGAACCAGTCATCTTGCTCAGCCTAACCTACCTCACAGGGTTGTTGTGAGGTGAAAACGGAAGAAGGAAGACGTGTGCATGCTTCTCAGAGTTTCTGTAGACAAGTTCTGTTCTCTTCTTTGGCGATGGCTCGATGCCTCCGGTTGCCTGGAAGCTTCACTGTGCACACAACTTGCGGCGTGACTTTCCCGGGGTGTGTGTGTGTGTGTGTATTGTGTTGTTCCGGTTCGTTGATATTCAGGTTGTGTTGCAAGAGAGTCTGGCAGTTGTAAAACTCCTGTTATATGCCAAAGTTTGCCCATATCTGCGTTTCTCAATGTCAGTCTGCTCCATGAATTTAAGGGGAGGCAATTTGTATTTTAATAAGCCTGTTTCCTTAGAGACCTGCCTCGCTTCCACGCACAATATTTGTTTTTAATTGCCGAGACGAGGAAAAGACTTGAGTAATTTCATAATTCTACCCCAAGGCTCCTGTATAACAGTGTGAACAGAGCGTCCAATTTTAGCCAGCTGCTGGTGAGGGAGGTTAAAACCGTGTAATCTTGGCAATAAAAGCAGGCAAAGGCTGGCTTAAACGGATATTACGCTGCGATACTTTGGCACAGCCACATGGAATGTTAAGCATTAACACATGAAAGGATTATGTTGAGGCTGGAAATGCACTTGATAACAATGGCACACAAAGGAGGCGATTCACTAACTGCTTCCTACCACTGGGCTCTCGTTTTCTTGATGAGTCTTTCCAGCATAAAGGTTGAATTAATAGCAGGAGTGCATGTGATACTTCTAATCTGCTATTTTATATGAATAATAATGAGTTATTATGGTTATTCTAAATGATAGAATAGCAAAAGTTAGCATTGTTGAGGTGGGTGGGGTGGAAAGTCTGGCAAAAAATGTCTGTGCTGTTGTGTTTGTGTGTGCAGGCATGGGCTATGCAGTTGCCTCTTTCTGTGGCCGAAGCACACACACACACTGTAGGGTCCCATTAGGGAAGGGATCCCCAGCTTTTTTTGAGCCTGTGGACACTTTTGGAATTCTGATGTAGCATGGCGGGCGCAGTCGCGAAATGGTTGCCACAAAATGGCAGCCGCAGGAGGTGGAGCCAGCTGCAAAATGGCTGCCACAGCCGACCTGCAGCCATAAAGTGAATATCCTTGTGCTGTGATGGTAGCACTTGTGGGGCAAGAGAAAGCACGTCAGGACATTTTGCCCCAATGCACTTCCTCTCTTGGCGCACCACAAACAGGACGCATGTCGGGACAAGATTTCTTGCCCCGATGCGCTTCCTATCCCACCACGTTCCTCTATGCCAGGGGTGGAGCAAGGGGAAACTGCGCCCAGGGCAGGCATTTGTAACCTCTGTCTGTGGGTTCTGTGGGGCAGTACTTGGAAGGAGTTGCAAAGAACTAAGTTTAAACAAAACACCTCACTTCTCTTAACAAATAACTCTTTTAAAACATTTAACATTTACACTTTATAGTCCTGTTAAGTTTGCATCTTCGAGTCCTTATATTTACAGTCTACTGATATTGCCAAGTCCAATTCTTCTTTGCTGGTGGTTGGTTTTGAAGACTTCAGAGGCTTGGTGAACGGGATTCAAGGTGTTGAAGGTTCCCAGAAAACTCTCACCATTTACATACACAAAAACCCTTACACAAGGTGTTAAGGGCTTAATAAAATCAATCAAGGTCCCAGCCTGGTAGCCTTGCTCCTTCCAACCTCATGAGTTCTGCAGCCTTCTGCTTCTTTTCAGACTCCACCCCTTTCTGGGTCATCCCATTCTTACACAGGGGTTACACATGCGCCCTGCATCCCTGCCACACCCCCATCCCGGAACACCCCTAGAACGCCCTCGTCACACCCCCGCAGGGGCATGCGCCTGGTGCGTCGCGCACCCTCTTTGGTGCTACGCTACTGCTCTATGCTGGTAGTTAATCGCCCAAAATTTAGCAAAGAACATTCCAGCTGAATTTCCTTGGGGAGAGCCTTCTGGCTGTCCGTGGATCCACCTCCTCAGGAAATGCTATTTCATTGGTGTCTCTCCACTCCCAGCTCAGAGTTTAAGGAGGGAAGGATCCTTTGAGGGATAAAATGCCACACAGTCAGTCCCCCAAAGCACACATTTTGTCCAGAGAATCTGATTCCTGCCATCTGGAGATCAGTTGTAATTCTGGGAGATTTCCAGGTGTTACTTGTTGACAACTGCACTCTTTGCCAGCAGCAGGGAGAAAGAAGGTCTTCTGAAGGTGGCCTTCAGGGACCCTGGCCCCTTGTTGTTTAGAGTTTTGAGTTAACCCTAGTTCTTTAATGTCCTAGTTCAGTGATGGCGAACCTTTTCGAGACCGAGTGCCCAAACTGCAGCCAAAAACCCACTTATTTATTGTGAAGTGCCAACATGGCAATTTAACCTGAATACTGAGGTTTTAGTTTAGAAAAAAACAGTTGGCTCCAAGGCATGCATTACTCAGGAGTAAGTTTGGTGGTAGTCGGGGGCTTTGCTTTGAAGTAACTGTGCATCTCTTCCAATGGGTGAATCACGATCCTAGGAGGGTTTACTCAGAAGCAAGCCTCATTGCCAGCAACTGAGCTTACTCCTAGGTAATGGATTGCGCTTTTGTTCTTTGTATGAAAATCCGTGGGGTTTAACAGTGCTTAACAGGGTTACCTACACTTTCCCCCCCAAACTAGGTCTTAGGTTTAATGCTAATAATCGAGCCCAGCGGCCCAGGCCAGCCTAGATGTGGGGGGGCACTCTGTTTGCGCGTGCCCACAGAGAGGGCTCTGAGTGCCACCTCTGGCACCCGTGCCATAGGTTCGCCACCACTGTCCTAGTTCCAGAAAATAAACTTGGTTTTTGGGCTGGGAACCCGCTGAAGTTTCTGAGCTGTTTTTGAAAGCTTCCCCACAAATAGTTCGTTGCAGTAATTCAATCTCGGCGTTGATAACTGTCGCTAGATTATCTCCATCCAGGGACAGAGACCAGAGATATAAAATGCCCAGAAGTCGTGAAGGGAAAGCTGTGCTTTTCCATGGGGGAGACGTTTTGTGGGGAAATTGAAATATATGTGATGCTTATCAAGCCTAAAACTTATTTGACTGCTTTAATGCCATAAAATGCATCATTTTATAATTTACCATTGCAAATTGTGCTATTTAGCATATTTATGGTATTTAAAAGTATATTTACGGCATTTAAAAGTGCCTTGATTTTCTACAGGCAAACTTGCAAAACAGAGTATGAGACCGAGATGCAAACTGATCCCTTAGTTTTTTGCTGTCTGAGAAGTAAGAAGGAATGAAACTCAAAAACAGCACAGATTTTGTAGAAATATGACTGGCATTTTGGGCATTGGTTTGAATTTTAACAGGTTTTCCTCCTGATGACACAGGAAAGAGGAATCCTTTTTAACACCCCCAAAAATGTGTGCTGAGAATCATGGGTCCTGTACATACAAATGGCATGTGGAATGGGGCATATAGTATGTTGGGAGGTGAGTGAATGAAGAAGCTGGCTGGCTGGAACCAAGTAGAATTACTAACCTCCTGATGGATCCTGAAATTCTCCAGATTGTAAAGATCAACTTCTCCTGGAGGCGATCTCGTGCATCTTGGATGGGTGATTTCCAACCTATACTCAGGGAGGCAGGACTAAATGATGTCACTTCCTGTGTTGGGTTGGAGTCCGTCCCAGATTCCCAGTCTTGTTCCTGCCTGAGCAGGGAGAGCAGTGCTTGGTCAGGACTCCAAGCCCTAGACTTATTTCTGATACCAATTCCTCTCTTCTTCCATCCAGTCTTCCTTCATGAGTTTTCTGGAGGGAATGGCATCTTCAGAGGAGGGACGTTATTATTATGGTCCTACAGGAGTGACTGGCGATATTCCTTTACCTGGGAAAAAAATCTGAATGTGCTGCCAGTTTTGGCCAGCGAGGATCAAACCTCACCTTTGCTGAGCTCCTCATAGTTTTTTTCCTCTTTTTTTTGCAATTTATTGAGTATTTATTCATATTCATAAAAGAAAAAAAAACTGAAATTAATACTATTACAACAAATAAACGTACACTTTGGTGAGAGTTTATAATCATTTTACCAAAGCTAGTCTAGACAAACACAGCCTTTCAGAAACAAACTATAATATGTCTACTAGACTGCTTTGTACAATTTATGAATGACTTCTTGCATGCTACTGTGCTGTCTATGATATGTCTACACAAGACAAGGTACATTTTCAGGGGAGCAGTCGCCGCCCCTGCGGCTCTACAGCATTGTTTGGAGGCGGTCGCTGGTTAGTTGCAGCAGAGCAGGCTAAAACTTAATCCATCGAAGACGGAGATCCTCTGGCTTGGCCATCGGGGAGGTTGGGAATTTCCAGCTGCCGGTGTGGGAGGGGGTCTCATTGGCACCGACTTACTCCGTTGGCAGTCTGGGGGTCCACCTGGATTCGTCTCTTTCGATGGAGACCCAGGTGGCTCATATAACCCGGACTGCATTTTTTAATCTTCGCCAGGCCCGGTGGTTGGCTCCCTTCCTCTCCCATGCAGACCTAGCCACGGTGATCCATGTAACGGTCACCTCCAGGCTAGACTATTGTAACTCGCTTTACACGGGCCTTCCCTTGCACCTGATCCGGAAGTTAAAACTGGTCCAACGTGCTCGTCTGCTTACAGGGGGCGCCTTCCGAGACCATATTCATCCTGCATTGGTTACCAGTTGAATTCTGGATCATCTTCAAGGTGCGGGTGTTGACCTTTAAGGCCTTACACGGCCTGGGATCCTCGTACCTTCGGGACCGCATTACCCCATATGTCCCGGTTCGTCCTCTGTGTTCGGCAGAGGCCAACTTACTGGAGATCCCTGGCCCCTCAATGATGCGACTGGCCTCCACTCGGGCCATGGCCTTTACGGCTCTGGCCCAGTCTGGTGGAACACTCTCCCTCCAGCTGTCTGGGCCCTGCGGGATCTGGGGGAATTCTGCAGGGCCTGTAAGACCGAGTTGTTCCACCGGGCCATTGGAGAGACCAGTCGCTGAGTGGTGCCCCCCTCTGTTCTACTGGATGTTGGAGACCGCCTTGCTGGGGTATTCTCCCCCTTCAGCCAGAGAGGCAGGAAAGATGCTTTGGTCACTTCCTGTAGTCAGGTTGCGGCCATTTTAAGCCTCAGTATCCTTTCTGCCTCATCAGGGATGCAGCTTCTTCGTCAGGCCCGTCAGCAGTAGTTGTGTGTTTGTGTGTTTGAGGGACTGTGTTTATTCGTCTGTGGATTTGTCTCACTGTTCTGTTGTTCCCACGTCTTCCCCGACCTTAGTGTGTGTGGAACGTGGTGCTTGATGTCTGTTACTTTTACTTTTAGGTTTCCCACCATGGCGTTTGCCGCTCAGGCGCCATTTTCTCCCCAGAGGGAGACCTTTTGCCGCTCCGTGGCTGAGAACACGAGGGCTGCCTCTCGTAGTTCTCGTTCCCTCCTGCAAAGCCACTCGGCTAACAGGGACGGGCGCAGAGGGAAGTCCCGCGGTGGCCGGAGGACCCGCCTGCGGACCCCTTCCTTCTCGCCAGACAGGCGAGGGACGCGGCAGAGTGCTGGGGCTGGCAGAGCGTGCATGCAAAGAAGGTTTTGAGTAGTTCTGCCTTTTCTCTGTCCCCTGTGAGAATTTCGCCATCTTCTCCATGCAGTGACCCTATCATATCCTTTTTCTTCCATTTGCTATGGACAAAACCAAAAAGCCCTTTTTATTGTTTTTAACATCTTTCGCACGTCCGAGCTCATTTTCCGGGCCGTGTGGCCGTGGGCTGATAGCTTTTGTTCCTAACATTTCACTCATGTGGGTTTTCTTTGTTATACGCATTAAAGCATAACCATGCTGAAAGCTCTGTGTGAATTTCTGCGCCTGTGTTCAGAGTCTATCTTACTACCGTGGGAATAGAGATATTGAATCCTTTTTTTAAAAAAATGACCTGCTTACAATAGTGAGGAAAACTCCAAGACCGCTTTTCTATCTGACCTGCTGGATTCTTTTACTTGGACTTGTTGAAGCGGCACCCTCCCCTCTGTTGCTCCCAAGTCTTCTGTCTGCCTTTTGTATGTTTGTTAATGAAGCCTGTATCTCCACAAACTGCCTTTCCAGGCCATGAAGCTACTGTAGAACACCATCAGAAGAGGTCCATCTAGTTCCGTGGTGGCGAACCTTTGGCACTCCCGATGTTATGGACTACAATTCCCATCAGCCCCATGCCAGCATGGCCAATGGGAATTGTAGTCCATAACATTGGGAGTGCCAAAGGTTCGCCACCACAGATCTAGTTCAACATCCTCTTCCACACAGTGGCCAAACAGTTGCCCTGGAGAGACAACAACGGGGACCTTCCACCTTGTGCTGCTGCCTAGCTCTGGGTTTCAAAGGTTTTCTACCAATGAACGTGGAGGTTCCTTTTATTCACGTGGTTACTAGGTATTGGTGGATCTATCCCACATGAATGTACATAGCCCAATCCTGACGTCCCCTGTGTGTGTGGCTTCCATCTAACCTTTACTGAAACTTTTGCCCTCATTAAAGAGAGGCTGTTAGCAATGGACTATCAACAACTGCAGAGCTTGGCAAATAAATCTTGTTCACCAACGAATATGTCAATTCCTTTCTCGCAGGGATACCCAGCCTATTATATTACAGCGCTCACAAATCCCATACACAGGAGAGCCTATTTGCTGGCTAGATTTAACATCATGCCATCTCCGCTACATAGAGGAAGACTTAAAGGTCTTCCAAGCGATAAGAGGTTCTGTCCCTGTAGCCTAGGACAGCTGGATTCCATCCCACACATTCTCCTGAACTGCTTGTTATACCAAGAACTCTGATCCAGCCTGTTATCCCAAGCTATAGACCCTATGATTGATTATACTGAATCAGATAAAGTAGTTATGCTTCTAAATTGTCAGGATTTTCATTGTTGCCTTATAGTGGCAAAGTTTTTGTCAGAAGTTTGTAAACTGAATGTATGGCAAACGCGAAGTTTTTTACTATTCACTTTTTAACTGGAACTGTATTTTTATACTATCGTGTATATGCCAATAAAGGCTTATTGAATTGAATTGTGTGGCTTCCATCACGTCTGCTCGCAGTGAATTCCACAATTTAATTGCCGGAGGAATCCATACTCAGTTGAACCTCTGCCACAATCCACAGAGGAAGCCCTTGAAGGCGGTTCTTCGTGGCTTTGAAATTTATTCAAATCAGAGTCTATTTGGGAGCTTAATCTGTACGGGGAAAAGCAACCAACATGAAGTCTGACGACTTGGGGGCAGCCGTGGGATTCTGGGGCTGGGCCACTCAAGAAGAGGCCATAGTCCAGTGATGGCGAACCTTTTTGAGACCGAGTGCCCAAATTGAACCCAAACCCCACTTATTTATCACAAAGTGCCAACCCGGCAATTTAACCTGAATGCTGAGGTTTTAGTTTAGAAAAAATGGGTTGCCTCCCTCTCCCTCCGCCCCACTTGCTTGAGCTGGGGCCAGCCTGCTCTAGCCTTCAGCAAGTCCCCCGCGCACCGCTCTGTGCCTCTCTAGCATCTCTGTCTCCCCTGTGGCCCGCCCCCCCGGGCAGCAGCCACCCAGAGCACAAGCACCAGGCACGCTAGCTAAATCCTCCCTGCTCACCGCGATGCGCGCAAATCATGCTCAGTGACCCAGGCCAGCCTAGATGTGTGGGGGGGAGGGTGATTTTCCGCCGCCCCCAATGAACTCTGTGAGTGCGTGCCCACAAAGAGGGCTCCGAGTGCCACCTCTGGCACCCGTGCCATAGGTTCGCCACCACTGCCATAGTCTGTTTCTGACCTTGGGGCACCATCACAACAGTAGGGGGATCGGGCAGAACTTGGCCCCCTTCCGTCAAGGGGATTGCTACATTTGCCGCTGTTCCCATACCGCCTGCCAAGAGCAGAGGCAGTTAAATGCCTGGAAGAAGCCCAGCAGGAATCTTGTAAGTCAATACTAAACACTGTGATTATATCAGCATTAAGAGATGCCTGGTTGCATGACTGCGGAGCTGCCATCCGGGGGGGAAAAGCGGATTCCTTTCTCCCAGCCCAGCCCAGCCCGGCTAGCCTGTGAAGAGACACTCCCCTTCATTACGGGACACGGGATCTGTACAACGTTCAGTGTCCTGGAGCGAATCTGGGCTTGGACCAGTTGTAACTTGTAACAGCAAGAGGCGCCCAACTGATGTGGAATAAATCAGTAATCACCTCCTCCGTTCGGGGTGTTGAAATGCCCTGCTGAAAAGAGGAATCAGGCATGCATACTTATGAGCAGTTTTTAAAAAGTGCATTTAGCTCAGCAAGAGGAAGGGAAGAGCCCTTGGCTGTGGTTGGTGGCACCAGGCCGCGTCCCTGAGTTTTTAACTCTTGAGTTGTTGCACATGTTGTGGGTCTGCTGGAACGCAGGGGCGGATGGGCTGCGAATGATCTTGAGCAAATAAACATTTGCCCTTTAGAAGGTGAATCCTGACTCAAGTTCAACCAGGGGGCATCCATTGAAAATGCTGGGGGAGGGGGGAATTACCCTGTTTCCTTGAATATAAGACATCCCCAGAAAATAAGATGTAGTAGAGGTTTTGCTGAAGCGTGAAATATAAGGCATCCCCTAAAAGTAAGACGTAGCAAAGTTTTTGTTTGGAAGCATGCCCAATGAACAGAACACAGAAAAATAAGACATCCCCTGAAAATAAGACATAGCGCATCTTTGGGAGCAAAAATTAATATAAGACACTGTCTTATTTTCGGGGAAACACGGTAGGACTAATAAAAGGAAACACTTCTTCACGCAACGTGTGATTGGTGTTTGGAATATCCTGCCACAGGAGGTGGTGATGGCCACTCACCTGGATAGCTTTAAAAGGGGCTTGGACAGATTTATGGAGGAGAAGTCGATCTATGGCTACCAATCTTGATCCTCCTTGATCTCAGATTGCAAATGCCTTAGCAGTCCAGGTGCTCAGGAGCAGCAGCAGCAGACGGCCATTGCTTTCACATCCTGCATGTGAGCTCCCAAAGGCACCTGGTGGGCCACTGCGAGTAGCAGAGAGCTGGACTAGATGGACTCTGGTCTGATCCAGCTGGCTTGTTCTTATGTTCTTAAGTTGTCCCGCATATTTTGATGAAGCTCCTGAAAATGGGGCACGTGTCGCTGAAGTGCAGCGCTGAATAAAACGTGAGTTTATTACTTTCCCCGGAAGCGAAGCTGGCACAGAAACCGGAATGTTTTTAGCTCTCTGAGCTGGCCAACAGCAATGGCACAGGAAGGGCTAAGTGCTTATATTTTCCTCTCTTGAACTGATGCATGAATTCTCTCTTGCCGCTCCCGTAGGACATTTGAAGGGTAACCTGTCTAAATGTAACCTGAGTTAGGTGCACACGGTCCTCTGGCTTCCGTTTCAGAGCGCCTGACTTCTTCCTGAGAGGTTATTTCTTCTTCTGCCGTGTTACTAGAGTGGGATTCAGCAACTTTGTGAAACCTGGTTTGCTTGTTGAACGTAAGTAAAGTTTGCCAGAGTATCGGTTGCCCTCCGAAAGCAGCCAAGGGCATAGAGCCAGAGGTTGTTACTTCTTATCGTGCCAGAATCTTACACGTTTAAAATCGTCAACTCAGTGCCGTCTTTTGTGCTTTGTGTGGAATAACAGGCTGAACCGGGCTCTCTGGTTCAGGCTGGAGTGATTTGTGCCATCAGAAGAGATTTCTTAACTCGTAAGTCAAACAAATGAAGGCTTGATTATATTTTAAAAGTCAATTGGAAGGGACATGGATTTTAAAACAAAAAAAGGAATTTTTAATGTCAGTGCTGCTTTGTACATGTACAAAGGATTTTATTTAAATGCACATCGTTGTGGGAAGTCTTGAAAGACATTCCCCAGAGACTACCGCCTTGCTGTAACTGCCCATTCAACAGATTCAGAGGGACTCTTTCCACCCACACAGCTTTCTGCCAGTGGTTGTTTGGATGGTCCATCAAATCTGAGTTAGATGGCATTTCCTTTCCACAGGGTTGCCAACTCTGGGTAGGGAATGCCTGGCTGCAAGCTGTGGCTCTCCAGATGTTCATGGACTACAATCCCCATCAGCCCTGTCACACTAGAATGAGTGGCCAACCTATTGTGCTCCAGATGTTTATGGACTACAGTTCCCATCAGCCCAGTCACACTAGAACAGAATGGCCAACCTATGGTGCTCCAGATGTTCATGGACTACAATTCCCATCAGCCCTGTCACACTAGAACAGAGTGGCCAACCTATTGTGCTCCAGATGTTCATGGACTACAGTTCCCATCAGCCCTGTCACACTAGAACAGAGTGGCCAACCTATGGTGCTCCAGATGTTTATGGACTACAGTTCCCATCAGCCCTGTCACGCTAGAAC
>NC_059435.1:5664172-5712867 GCF_021028975.2 Sphaerodactylus townsendi | reverse complement strand
GCTGACAGAGGCTGATGGGAATTGTAGTTCCTGAACATCTGGAGAGCCGCAGGTTCCCTACCCCTGAGCTAGACGCACCAAACTTTCAGGGTATCTTTAGGAGTCTCTCCTAAAGATACCCCCCAGGTTTGGTGAAGTTTGGTTCAGGGGGTCCAAAGTTATGGACCCTCAAAGGTGTAGCCCCCATCTCCTATTAGCTCCCATTGGAAACAAAGGGGGATGGGACACCCCCTTTGGGAGTTCATAGCTTTGGACCCCCTGGACCAAACTTCACAAAACCTGGGTGGTATCAATAAGAGACTCTCCTGATAATACATCCCAGGTTTGGTGAAGTTTGGTTCAGGGGGTCCAAAGTTATGGACCCTCAAAAGTGTAGCCCCCATCTTCTATTAGCTCCCATTGGAAACAATGGAGGATGGGGGCACCCCCTTTGGGAGTCCATAACTTTGGACCCCCTGAACCAAACCTCACCAAACCCGGGTAGTATCATCAGGAGAGTCCCCCAAACAATCCCTGAAAGTCTGGTGCTGCTAGCCCAAACAATGCACCCCCTGCAGGCCAAAAACCGAAAAAGCACTAAAATGTTTTTAAAACCCACAAACGGGTGGGTGGAGCTTTGGACATGAATGGGGGGGTTCAAACCCGAGAAACCCCCCTTACCTACGTCCATGGGTGCAATAAGCATAAGCTACTGTAAACCAATCACTTTATTAAATGTTGTGATAATAACTATTTTAGGTAAGACTGTCTTATTTTGAGATTTATTTGTATATGGTTTGTTTTGTCTACACAGGTCTACTGACTGTAATAAATTTAACTAACTAACTAACTAAATGTACATTGCAAAATCTTCACGGAGATAAAAACAGATGGAATAAGAGAGCGCTGAAATATATCCATCATGACCTAAGATTTATTACTGGCGAAGATTAACAGATTAACATTGCAAAAGCTTATTCTTTCTCTTACAAATGGAGCACAAGATGAAACAAGGAAAATGTAATGTTAATGTTTAGTGATGCAACAAAGGCTTTTGACTGCATCCAACAGGAATGTTTGTTTAAATCTTTAGAATAATTTACAACTGATCACCTGTTTACAGGGTTGATCCAACCACTAGGCCGGCACAGGTGATTGTCTAGGACCCCAGATTTTGAGGGATGCCCAACAGGTAGGTGCATGCAGTTTCCTCTGGAAAGGAAACTCACAATTGGCTGGTTTCCAGAATCACCCCCCCCCCATTGTGCACATTACACTGATCAAATCTGGGTTTAACTCCCCAGGTGTACATTTGGTGTAGGGAGCTACAGTCTTTACTTGAGTTAATCGGGGATGTTGAAGAGTCCCCACAGTCGTGGCCAGTAACCATTTTTGTGTCACATTTACAAGTCTGTTCTGTCAAAGTCTGCCTTAAAACAGGGACATGAATTAACACTCGGTGTGTACTAGTATCACCCGTGCTGGACTGCAAAAGCTTTTATTTCCTAGCCTGCCTGTGTGTGTAAGGAGCAGCAGTGGCGTAGGAGGTTAAGAGCTCGTGTATCTAATCTGGAGGAACCGGGTTTGATTCCCAGCTCTGCCGCCTGAGCTGTGGAGGCTTCTCTGGGGAATTCAGATTAGCCTGTGCACTCCCACACATGCCAGCTGGGTGACCTTGGGCTAGTCACAGCTTCTCGGAGCTCTCTCAGCCCCACCCACCTCACAGGGTGTTTGTTGTGAGGGGGGAAGGGCAAGGAGATTGTCAGCCCCTTTGAGTCTCCTGCAGGAGAGAAAGGGGGGATATAAATCCAAACTCTTCTTCTTCTTGTAAGCTGAGGATGGAGCTCAGGGGAGAGAGTCCTTTTTGGATTGCAAACACTAAACATGAAAGTTTTCCAAATTCTTTTGAGAAACATACTTAACATTTCGGTCTAGAGAACACAAGGTGAGGTCAGTGCACAATATTGCTTCCCAGCCATACGTTTCAGGCACATCATGTCTTTTTTCTGTGGGAATGTTTTGCTCAGAGTCCTGAGTCATAAAAACTCTACCTTCTAAAATGTGTCCTTTGCCCACAAACCGGCTCAGGCTGTTATCTCAGGAGGCGATATTTCAGCTAGGATGTATCTTGGGGAAGACAGAAAAGATGTCTCTTGAAATGCCAGAAAATGTGAACGCCCCTGCCTCTGCAGATCGTTCTTGGTAGGTGAGACTTAAATAGAAATCGACACCTACTCCTCGTGCTCTTTGACATGTGCTGCCAGTGGAATCTATTTCACTTACTACTGATTGGCTGAGAAATTATTTTTTTAATACACAGCGAGCTGACTTACAGCTCGCTGACTTACAGAACGCAGTGCATTTGGTGAGTACAAAAGTGCTTGTACTTATCTATGCATTTAAAGGGTTGTATTGTATTGAGGGCAGAGCATTGGCTATATGGAAGTCCTGAAAAGCTTATGGCCGTGGTGGCGAACCTTTGGCACTCCAGGTGTTATGGACTACAATTCCCATCAGCCCCTGCCAGCATGGCCAATTGGCCATGGGAATTGTAGTCTATAACATCTGGAGTGCCAAAGGTTCGCCACCACGGGCTTATGGAGTGGTTTTGGGATGTAGCCTTGTGGGTTGTTTTAAGGTGGTTCATGGTAACGTTCCTAGATGCTAGAATAGGGGTCTGCAACCTGCGGCTCTCCAGGTGCTCATGGACTACAATTCCCATCACCCCTTGCCATGATTTAGGGACCCTGGGAAAAAGAAAACGATGGGGCCAGAATCCCCTTTCCCCAATAGCAGATTGGTTTGGCTGCTTCTAGACAAGGCATCTGCCACACTCCCTGATCCAATTTGAAGTCAGATGTTATGTCAGTGAACTAATGGTCCCAAGTACTCCGGAGTCTGATTCTGCTCAGAAGCAAGGAGAAGAGGAGCGCCAGCCATCTTTCCATTTTTGAAGAGCAGAAGAAGAGGAGTTTGGATTTATATCCCCCCTTTCTTTCCTGTAGGGAGACTCAAAGGGGCTTACAATCTCCTTTCCCTCCCTCCCCACAACAAACACCCTGTGAGGTAGATGGGGCTGGGAGAACTCTGAAGAACTGTGACTAGCCCAAGGTCACCCAGCTGGCACATGTGTGGGAGTGCACAGGCTAATTTAGTCCACCAGATAAGCATCCGCATCTCAAGTGGCAGAGCGGGGAATCAAACCCGGTTCCCCAGATTAGAGTGCACCTGGTCTTAACCACTACACCATGCTGAGACCTGAAACAGCCAATGGGGGCTGGTGTGGGGCTCCTTTTGTGGTAGTCAGAGCATGTGGAGCCCCACACTGGGCCAAACAGAGCCCTGGATGGCTGTTTTGGCTTGAGAAAATGATGCAGGTGGGAAGGCTGCTCAGAAGTCCCGGAGTGCTTGGGGGCATTAGTTTCCCAGTGTCACCTCCGACCCGACTCATGGCAGATGCCATCTAGTTTGGCTAGTCCAGGGGTAGGGAACCTGCGGCTTGAGAGCCGCATGCAGCTCTTTTGCCCTTGCACTCTGGCTCCACGAGCCAAGCCGCCGGCTTCATCCTTGCCTGCCCTGCAGGTAGCAGGGCGGGCGCACCAATTGCCCGTGGCCGGCTGGGCAGTGCCGCGGGCTTCCCCTCTCGCCCACCCCGTTCGAGCAGGGCAGGTACTTTCCCGGCAGCCGGCAAGGCCAAGCTCCTGGCCCCATCCTTGCCCGTTCTGCATGCAGCAGGGCAGGCGCATCCATGCGCTTCTCAGAATGAGTGGAGTAAAAGGTAAAAAACCCCAATATATACAGTGTTATCTTTATTTTAAATGTCAAAAATTATTTGCGGCTCCTAGTGTTTTCTTTTCCCGTGGAAAACGGGTCCAAATGGCTCTTTGAGTGTTAAAGGTTCCCTACCCCTGGGCTAGTCCCACCATGTTAGCTCCAGAGCCTTGGCAGCAGGAGCTTCAGGGTAGCTGTAGGGCTGTGGTGGCGAACTTTTGGCACTCCAGATGTTTGCCACCACTGGTCTACGCAGTCAGTATTGTCTACACAGACTGGCAGTAGGTATTACCTACTACCTGGCCCTTGTTAACTGGAGATGCCGGAGGCTCAACCAGAGAACTTCTGTATGCATACAGATGCTCTTTCATTGAGCTGAGGTCTCTCCCTGAGAAAGTCAGGTTTTCTGACTACTCTACATCCGAGCTGTCCCTAAGCTGATGCAGCCAAGTCTAAAGATGGTGGCACTAGCCGACCTCCTCGCAATTGTCCCTCTAAGTGTGAGACCCCTAGCCCCCTCTAGCCCAAACAGTTGCCTTGGGTGCTCCATGCCTAACCCCCCACCTCCCCAAAGAGAAAAACCCAACCTCTCTGACTGAGGAACACCCAGTTGGGTCCATAAATCCATCGACCAGTTGGCTTAGTTGAGAGTCAGCTGGATCTGAAGGAGTGAGCTCCCGTCCTGGAGATAGGAGGTTATTTCAAGAAAAACCTGCCCATTCCACTTGCATTGCACCACGGCACGCCTTTGAAGATGCCAGCCACAGCTGTGGGCGAAATGTTAGGAACTAAAACCACTGAACCACGGCCACTCAGCCCAGAAAACCCACAACACCCAATGTCCGTTCTTATCCTCAGCTCTTGGTGCTATGCGCTCCTCATCGTCATCACTCTCCTCACGTGTATTCTAGGTGTGCAAGACATGAGGGCAGAGAGATCCTCCATGCCGTGTGAACTAGGGATGTTGCTGGCTGTGCCATAGTTGTGTAGGTGGAATGGAAAGTGGGCCTGAGGGGGCATTGCTTCTCCTTCCCATGTGAATTCAACAGGAACATTTACATTGATGCCTGTGTGTTTTGTAGGCAGAATGTGCTGGTGTGGAAGGTGGGGCATTGGCTGAATTAGCTTAGGGCAGTGGTGGCGAACCTTTGGCACTCCAGATGTTATGGACTACTATTCCCAACAGCCCCTGCCAGCATGGCCAATTGGCCATGCTGGTAGGGGCTGATGGGAATAGTAGTCCATAACATCTGGAGTGCCAAAGGTTCGCCACTATGGGCTTAGGGCATTGATTGTGATCCATTCCTCCCCCTATTGCCTCTGATCTTGCCCGTTTTGGGTACCTACAGTGGTGCCAGCAGAGCGCTGTGCCGGCGTATCTCCATACTGTGCTGTTGATGGGCCTCAATGGGTACAGACTGGACTGAGGTTGGCAAGCAACCCTGTATTTCATCTTGTTAAAGGGACTAATGGCCCTGGGTGATCGCCATGGGTGGAAAAGTGCCAGCAGACCCCAAACGATTCCAAATGTCATTGGAAGCTTGTGGATGCGTGGATCGAAGTTGCTACTCAGTACTTTACGACCGCAGAAGATTTATTTTCCCTTCCCTTTGTGTTTTGGGTAATTAAAAACTGTGAAATCTTCCATTAGCCGTGAGAACACGGATTCCCAGACGCTTTGGCAATGCTCGCATTTTATAGCTGATGTGGTTCATTTGTTATTTGATGAGTCGTCTGTGGTATCCGCTGATGTGCCCACCCTGTACCCTCAGCCAGGGCCTAATTAATCACATCCCTGTAATTATATGGATGTTAGGAAATGTGCAGCCGTGTTCTGCCACCCTGACAAAGAAGCATGCAATTTGTTTATGTCTTATATGTACGCAAAACTATTTTCCTCCTGTTAAAAAAAAATATTTTTATTTTCCCTACAGAAACATGCGAAAGGTCAGGATTTATTTGACCAGATTGTATATCACTTGGATCTTGTTGAAACGGATTACTTTGGCTTGCAGTTCATGGATATGTCCCAGGTGATGGTATGTATGCAGTTTTCATATCACAGTAATTTGGGTGTCGGGAAGGAACAATTAGTTCCTCAGGAGTTTTTCCATATACTGTTCTGTGGCTTCAAACATGTATGTATTTCCCATTTATAGTGTCATGGCTATCAGCTGACTGACTGTGCATTTTTCTGAGTCTGGCTGGCAGGCTATGTTGTTCCCCTTTAAAACAACACAAGTTGCAATCATGCTGTCTTGAGGATCTCTTACGGAAAAAGAATAAGTTTCGATTATAAGTCGTGGCAAATTGATCCTGATGTAGGCCGGCATTGCAGAGATGGAAATGCGGATTATTAAGGGTTGGATATACATCAATAGGACCTATTTAACTGAGGGTATAGTGTCCTCCTTTATGGCTTACTTTATGGCTTTCAGCAATGAAATGAGTAAGTGTATATGTGTTGAACGGAGCTCCCAAAGAACATAAGAACAAGCCTGCTGGATCAGACCAGAGTCCATCTAGTCCAGCACTCTGCTACTCGCAGTGGCCCACCAGGTGCCTTTGGGAGCTCACGTTCAGGATGTGAAAGCAATGGCCTTCTGCTGCTGCTGCTGCTCCTGAGCACCTGGTCTGCTAAGGCATTTGCAGTCTCAGATCAAGAGGATCAAGATTGGTAGCCATAGATCGACTTCTCCTCCATAAATCTGTCCAAGCCCTTTTTAAAGCTATCCAGGTTAGTGGCCATCACCCCCTCCTGTGGCAGCATATTCCAAACACCAATCACACCTTGCATGAAGAAGTGTTTCCTTTTATTAGTCCTAATTCTTCCCCCCAGCATTTTCAATGAATGCCCCCTGGTTCTAGTATTGTGAGAAAGAGAGAAAAATTTCTCTCTGGCAACATTTTCTACCCCATGCATAATTTAATGCATAGGGTAGAAAATGTTGACAGAGAGAAATTTCCCTCCCTTTTGCTCCTGATGTTGCTACACCTGAGTTGTCTAACATGCAGAACCACAGGTTTCTGGAAATTCTTCCCTAGGGATGCTGATGCAATTTTCAGTCAGGTGTGATCTCCCAAAGTTTGTTTGTTTCTTAAACTGAACTGTATTTTTCTACTGGGCATGGTTTGCATGAGTCGTGGTTGTATTCAGATAAGATGATAAATCTCATTTAACCACAGGTGCTGCAAGAATAAGATGTTTTTTTTATTAGCCACATCTGTCAAGCTCAAATTATGCTGTCCTTAAAGGCAGTGATTAGAAAATGCAGAGAAGCAGCAAGAACCGCATGATGCTCTGGGCGAAAGCAGTGCAGCATTTTGGACAGGAAATACAGGCTTGTTGGGAAAAATAGGGAGCTTTGGGGCAAGAGACAGGAAGGATTGAATAGGACTGTAAAGTACGGATTTATATATGAGCAGACACACAGGGAGAACATATCGAGAGAGAATATATTGAGAATTACAAAGTATTAAGCTGATGATGATGATGATGATGATGATGATGATGATGATGATGATGATGATGATGATGATGATGATGATGGGGGGAAAATATGTGCTTCGACTGGAAACCTACAAGTGAACCACCAAAGTATGGAGAGGATCCATCCAGAATAGGTTTGAGGAATGCAGAGGAAATGATCTTAGAGGAATCTGTCAGCCCAAATCCGTGCCGCTCGTCACTGGCCCCTTTTTAAGATCTTGGTTTTAATTGCAAGGTGAGCTCTGCAGGCTCTTGTATCGTATCCAACGTTTGGCATGGTTATTCTTATTATTTATTGGATTTTTATCTCGGCTTCTTCCCAGCCAATGTTGGGCTTAGTGTGGTGAACAGCTTAAAAATTTCTGAACATTAATAATATACACCCAGTTTAAGATCACAACAATGAACAGTTAAAAATACCCACCAGCACTCAATTTCCACTCCAATTCATGTCACCACCTGGGTGACCAACCAAGGAAGGGCAACAAAGGAAAAGTCAGTCCAAAAAGCCAGACCAATTAGTAAAATGGACAATAACTAATAGTGCAGGCACATGTGGGTTTGTGCTGGCTCAGGCCAGCCATGAAGAGATTTGCTAGCTTCTGCGAAGAGCTTGCTAGAGCTCCCTGAATGTTTTCTCCCCCCCGCCCCCCCCCCCTGCCCCGTAGGATGAGGGAGCTCTTCCCACCCAAATGTGATGTGATCAGGAAGTGGAGAGTATGCTCCCCTCAGGGCAATGAGGATGATTGAGGGACTGGAGCACCTTCCATATGAGGAGAGGCTGCAGCGTTTGGGACTCTTTAGTTTGGAGAGGAGACGTCTGAGGGGGGATATGATTGAAGTCTATAAGATTATGCATGGGGTAGAAAATGTTGACAGAGAGACATTTTTCTCTCTTTCTCACAATACTAAAACCAGGGGGCATTCATTGAAAATGCTGGGGGGAAGAATGAGGACTAATCAAAGGAAACACTTCTTCACGCAACGTGTGATTGGTGTTTGGAATATGCTGCCACAGGAGGTAGTGATGGCCACTAACCTGGATAGCTTTAAAAGGGGCTTGGACAGATTTATGGAGGAGAAGTCGATTTATGGCTACCAATCTTGATCTGAGATTGCAAATGCCTTAACAGTCCAGGTGCTCGGGAGCAACAGCCGCAGAAGGCCACTGCTTTCACCTCCTGCATGTGAGCTCCCAAAGGCACCTGGTGGGCCACTGCGAGTAGCAGAGAGCTGGACTAGATGGACTCTGGTCTGATCCAGCTGGCTCTTATGTTCTTATGTTCCATGAAATATCAGGGTTGTGATGCAGAGACAGGCTACAGCAAACTACCCCTGAACATCTCTTCCCTTGAAAACCATGTGGGGTTGCCACAAGTCAGCTGTCACTTGGCGCAAAAAACCCCCAAAGATCTGGACATGGGGAATACGCTGAAGCTTAAATTCTCTGTTAACAGAAGGTGACGAGTTTAATGATTAATGCTGGTTGCTTCTGGGTCAGAAAATCAAAAACTGGCCAATGAGATTCTTCAAGGTTCCATGTTACGACAATGAGAAGGCCTCAACAAACATTTGTTCTCTTAACAAAGGGTTTCTTGAACTGCCAAATGTAGGCCTGGAGAGAGGGCGCTTTGTTCCCTTAGAATCCTTCCCCCGGGAACATAATTTCCTGTTATCATGGTTCCATTTATCATGATACACATTACAGCAGCATCTGATAATTAGAAAATGCAGTTAAATTATATTACTTTTGAGCTCGGGGTTCAGAATAACAATGGCAAAGGCCTACTTTCAAACAATTATAAATAGCTGTTCATTACAGAAGATCACTTGGGAAATGATTTTAAGCATAAATGGGAAAGGATGCTGCAGATGCCAGTATTTGCTGAGCATTAAAGTTGGAGTTTTGGTAACTACAGAGCCATCTGGGTTAAAAGAAAATAAATCATTTCCAATTAATTATCTCTGGTATGTAACTCCATACAGAATTAGTACAATTTACCCTGGCAGTAAGAATAAACATTGATTAAGATGCTTTATCTAAGTAGTGGACTTACCTTAAAATTTAAAAAAGTTGAGAAATAATTACCATATGATTTACGCTATTGATAAAAATGGCAGACATATTTTGATGCTTTGGTGTTGATGAATTTGTTTGAAGGGACAATATAGCTTTTTTGGGGGGAAATCTGCCTTCTGATTTATTTATTTGTTTGTTTGTTTGTTCGTTTGTTTGTTCCACTTTTATACCGCCCTCCCCCGAGGGATAATAGTTATGATTTTGCCAACCAAGAAAACTAGCACACGTATTGTCAAAGGCTTTCACGGCCGGCATCACTGGGGTGCTGGTTCGCCTGCATCTGTGGCTGGCATCTTCAGAGGATCCTCTGAAGATGCCGGCCACAGATGCAGGCGAAACGTCAGGAGAGAAGGCTGCTAGAACACTGCCAGGCAGCCTGGAAACCACACAGCACCCCAACTAACACTCGTTTTTAAAAGTTAAAAGTAAAGCAAGCACTGGGTCATTACTGACACATGGGTTGATGTCACATCATGACATTTACTAGATGGACTGTGTTTACGGGGTGACTTGCAATTGCCTTCCCCAGTCTTCTACACTTTGCCCCCCACAAGTTGGGTACTCATTTTACCAACCTTAGACGGATGGAAGGCTAAGCCAGCCTTGATCCAGCTACCTGAAACCGATTTGACTCATCTTGCCTGCCATTAATATGTCATGAACTTGTGTGTACAGGGAAATGAGCAAAGATAACAGCACAGGATTTTCACTTGAGAGAAGGGCAGAGCTAAATTCTGTGAAGTGGTACCTGAATACAAGCTGAACGACATCTCATGATTCAGAGAACTTTCTCTAAGATGCATTTTCTTCTGAACTTCTGATTACATTTGATGCTTCTGGAAAATGTTTTTATATGATACGTATTTCTATATGTCTTTACAGAAATTCACTTTGAATTTTATTTTACATGAATAGGTTGTAATAATGTATTGTCGAAGGCTTTCACGGCCGGAATCACTGGGGTGCTGTGTGGTTTCCGGGCTGTATGGCCGTGTTCTAGCAGCATTCTCTCCTGACGTTTCGCCTGCATCTGTGGCTGGCATCTTCAGAGGATCTGATGGTAGGAATGGAAAGCAAGTGGAGTATAAATACTGTGAGGTCAAAAGGTGAGGCCCTCTGAATAGAGTAGCCTGGTATGTGAGTCACAAAGAAGTCTGTAGCCTGGGAATTGACCTTGCTATCTGTAGCCTGGGAATTGACCTGGCTATCTTCATTGTTACTCCCAGGCTACAGACTTCTTTGTGACTCACATACCAGGCTACTCTATTCAGAGGGCCTCACCTTTTGACCTCACAGTATATATACTACACTTGCTTTCCATTCCTACTATCAGATCCTCTGAAGATGCCAGTCACAGATGCAGGCGGAACGTCAGGAGAGAATGCTGCTAGAACACGGCCAGACAGCCCGGAAACCACACAGCACCCCGGTTGCAATAATGTTTTTGTGGAGAAAATAGCCAGGTCTTTTTTATTGTTGGTAAAAGGTTTTGACTTGCCAACCATCTGCTTTGTCATACGGGCTCTAAACTAGGAGACAACATCTTTCCGTTAAACGGAGTGTTTTTAACTGTAGAATGAAGAATAGAAGTGGGGCCTACGAGACTGTCGTGCAAAAACCTATAGAGGAGGTTAAGTCTGTTTTCATTTCTAAATTTTATCCGCCACTCGGCCATTTCCAAGCTGATCTTTCTGCTTGACCAGTATTGAATAAGTGGGCTGAGGAAAATTGGTTCCTGCAGCTCGTGAAAAGCCATTTGTTGAATAAGAACTTCCAGCGACTGTGGTGTGTCCCTGGGGGTAAATTTTATGCAGCCACCTGTATGTTAAAAGCCATAGACTCACTATTGGCTACTCCTGAAGCTGTAAATTCCAGGGCTTGTTCTTACAAAGAGTGCTGCTCGGTTTTTGTGTGCAATTTGAAGGTTCCTCTTCTCTCCCAGTCGTGTGGAACTTTTTCCGCGGTCTTCTCCAACCCCCCACCCCCAAGAGTGAACATGGCACCTTGCCTGTTTTGTGGCAAATTGCTGTATTTGGGTTTTGTGTCAGTGCCAGAAGTCTGCGGGTGTGGATGCCTACAAATTAGCAGCCGTGATTTACTGCTGAAGCTGATCTTACGTGATGCTCATCCGGCACCGTGGAGCAGCTGTATAACGATCAGTCTAGTGCCAGAAGCTGCCCAGTTTGGAACAGTGTCTGTGCTTGTCTTTCTCCGGTCTTCCATGTGTTGCAGTTGACTTTTTGGGAGGGAGAGTCAAGCGGAAGAAGCAAATGGGAGCTTTGCCGTTGCTGGTGGCTGGATCAATTTGCCACGTACAACCTTTGGGGACTGTTCTTCCAAATCCAGTTGGTGGATCCCAAATTAAAGTGCTGGATTGCATCAGAAATTCTTTGCATATTAGAAAAGTAAGCATGCTGGGCAGAGGTGGGATCCAGCAGGTTCTCACAGGTTCCCGAGAGTAGGTTACTAATCATTGGTGTGTGCCGAGAGGGGGTTACTAATGGGTGGTTTTGCCACGTGATTGTTGCCTTAGCTACGCCCCTCCTCTCAGCAGTAGCATGCAGAACTTGAAGCAGTCTAGCAGGAGGTGCACCGGTGTGAATGGCAGCCTGCACCTGCATGCATTCGTTTCCTGCCCAAGGACCAGTGCAGTGGCTGCGTCCTTGCCACAGCCCCGCCCAGGAATGCCCCACCCAGCCCCATTGGCGCTACGCCGCAGCTTGAATCCCACCACCATGGGAACCTGTTACTAAAATTTTTGGATCCCACCACTGAAGCTGGGGATGAAACTGAGCATACACTAGAACAGGGGTCTGCAACCTGCGGCTCTCCAGATGTTCATGGACTACAAATCCCATCAACCCCTGCCAGCATGGCCAATTGGCCATGCTGGCAGGGGCTGATGGGAATTGTAGTCCATGAACATCTGGATCCCCCCCCCCCCACCCCCCCCCCCCCCCACCCCCCCCCCCCCCCACCCCCCCCCCCCCCCACCCCCCCCCCCCCCCACCCCCCCCCCCCCCCACCCCCCCCCCCCCCCACCCCCCCCCCCCCCCACCCCCCCCCCCCCCCACCCCCCCCCCCCCCCACCCCCCCCCCCCCCCACCCCCCCCCCCCCCCACCCCCCCCCCCCCCCACCCCCCCCCCCCCCCACCCCCCCCCCCCCCCACCCCCCCCCCCCCCCACCCCCCCCCCCCCCCACCCCCCCCCCCCCCCACCCCCCCCCCCCCCCACCCCCCCCCCCCCCCACCCCCCCCCCCCCCCACCCCCCCCCCCCCCCACCCCCCCCCCCCCCCACCCCCCCCCCCCCCCACCCCCCCCCCCCCCCACCCCCCCCCCCCCCCACCCCCCCCCCCCCCCACCCCCCCCCCCCCCCACCCCCCCCCCCCCCCACCCCCCCCCCCCCCCACCCCCCCCCCCCCCCACCCCCCCCCCCCCCCACCCCCCCCCCCCCCCACCCCCCCCCCCCCCCACCCCCCCCCCCCCCCACCCCCCCCCCCCCCCACCCCCCCCCCCCCCCACCCCCCCCCCCCCCCACCCCCCCCCCCCCCCACCCCCCCCCCCCCCCACCCCCCCCCCCCCCCACCCCCCCCCCCCCCCACCCCCCCCCCCCCCCACCCCCCCCCCCCCCCACCCCCCCCCCCCCCCACCCCCCCCCCCCCCCACCCCCCCCCCCCCCCACCCCCCCCCCCCCCCACCCCCCCCCCCCCCCACCCCCCCCCCCCCCCACCCCCCCCCCCCCCCACCCCCCCCCCCCCCCACCCCCCCCCCCCCCCACCCCCCCCCCCCCCCACCCCCCCCCCCCCCCACCCCCCCCCCCCCCCACCCCCCCCCCCCCCCACCCCCCCCCCCCCCCACCCCCCCCCCCCCCCACCCCCCCCCCCCCCCACCCCCCCCCCCCCCCACCCCCCCCCCCCCCCACCCCCCCCCCCCCCCACCCCCCCCCCCCCCCACCCCCCCCCCCCCCCACCCCCCCCCCCCCCCACCCCCCCCCCCCCCCACCCCCCCCCCCCCCCACCCCCCCCCCCCCCCACCCCCCCCCCCCCCCACCCCCCCCCCCCCCCACCCCCCCCCCCCCCCACCCCCCCCCCCCCCCACCCCCCCCCCCCCCCACCCCCCCCCCCCCCCACCCCCCCCCCCCCCCACCCCCCCCCCCCCCCACCCCCCCCCCCCCCCACCCCCCCCCCCCCCCACCCCCCCCCCCCCCCACCCCCCCCCCCCCCCACCCCCCCCCCCCCCCACCCCCCCCCCCCCCCACCCCCCCCCCCCCCCACCCCCCCCCCCCCCCACCCCCCCCCCCCCCCACCCCCCCCCCCCCCCACCCCCCCCCCCCCCCACCCCCCCCCCCCCCCACCCCCCCCCCCCCCCACCCCCCCCCCCCCCCACCCCCCCCCCCCCCCACCCCCCCCCCCCCCCACCCCCCCCCCCCCCCACCCCCCCCCCCCCCCACCCCCCCCCCCCCCCACCCCCCCCCCCCCCCACCCCCCCCCCCCCCCACCCCCCCCCCCCCCCACCCCCCCCCCCCCCCACCCCCCCCCCCCCCCACCCCCCCCCCCCCCCACCCCCCCCCCCCCCCACCCCCCCCCCCCCCCACCCCCCCCCCCCCCCACCCCCCCCCCCCCCCACCCCCCCCCCCCCCCACCCCCCCCCCCCCCCACCCCCCCCCCCCCCCACCCCCCCCCCCCCCCACCCCCCCCCCCCCCCACCCCCCCCCCCCCCCACCCCCCCCCCCCCCCACCCCCCCCCCCCCCCACCCCCCCCCCCCCCCACCCCCCCCCCCCCCCACCCCCCCCCCCCCCCACCCCCCCCCCCCCCCACCCCCCCCCCCCCCCACCCCCCCCCCCCCCCACCCCCCCCCCCCCCCACCCCCCCCCCCCCCCACCCCCCCCCCCCCCCACCCCCCCCCCCCCCCACCCCCCCCCCCCCCCACCCCCCCCCCCCCCCACCCCCCCCCCCCCCCACCCCCCCCCCCCCCCACCCCCCCCCCCCCCCACCCCCCCCCCCCCCCACCCCCCCCCCCCCCCACCCCCCCCCCCCCCCACCCCCCCCCCCCCCCACCCCCCCCCCCCCCCACCCCCCCCCCCCCCCACCCCCCCCCCCCCCCACCCCCCCCCCCCCCCACCCCCCCCCCCCCCCACCCCCCCCCCCCCCCACCCCCCCCCCCCCCCACCCCCCCCCCCCCCCACCCCCCCCCCCCCCCACCCCCCCCCCCCCCCACCCCCCCCCCCCCCCACCCCCCCCCCCCCCCACCCCCCCCCCCCCCCACCCCCCCCCCCCCCCACCCCCCCCCCCCCCCACCCCCCCCCCCCCCCACCCCCCCCCCCCCCCACCCCCCCCCCCCCCCACCCCCCCCCCCCCCCACCCCCCCCCCCCCCCACCCCCCCCCCCCCCCACCCCCCCCCCCCCCCACCCCCCCCCCCCCCCACCCCCCCCCCCCCCCACCCCCCCCCCCCCCCACCCCCCCCCCCCCCCACCCCCCCCCCCCCCCACCCCCCCCCCCCCCCACCCCCCCCCCCCCCCACCCCCCCCCCCCCCCACCCCCCCCCCCCCCCACCCCCCCCCCCCCCCACCCCCCCCCCCCCCCACCCCCCCCCCCCCCCACCCCCCCCCCCCCCCACCCCCCCCCCCCCCCACCCCCCCCCCCCCCCACCCCCCCCCCCCCCCACCCCCCCCCCCCCCCACCCCCCCCCCCCCCCACCCCCCCCCCCCCCCACCCCCCCCCCCCCCCACCCCCCCCCCCCCCCACCCCCCCCCCCCCCCACCCCCCCCCCCCCCCACCCCCCCCCCCCCCCACCCCCCCCCCCCCCCACCCCCCCCCCCCCCCACCCCCCCCCCCCCCCACCCCCCCCCCCCCCCACCCCCCCCCCCCCCCACCCCCCCCCCCCCCCACCCCCCCCCCCCCCCACCCCCCCCCCCCCCCACCCCCCCCCCCCCCCACCCCCCCCCCCCCCCACCCCCCCCCCCCCCCACCCCCCCCCCCCCCCACCCCCCCCCCCCCCCACCCCCCCCCCCCCCCACCCCCCCCCCCCCCCACCCCCCCCCCCCCCCACCCCCCCCCCCCCCCACCCCCCCCCCCCCCCACCCCCCCCCCCCCCCACCCCCCCCCCCCCCCACCCCCCCCCCCCCCCACCCCCCCCCCCCCCCACCCCCCCCCCCCCCCACCCCCCCCCCCCCCCACCCCCCCCCCCCCCCACCCCCCCCCCCCCCCACCCCCCCCCCCCCCCACCCCCCCCCCCCCCCACCCCCCCCCCCCCCCACCCCCCCCCCCCCCCACCCCCCCCCCCCCCCACCCCCCCCCCCCCCCACCCCCCCCCCCCCCCACCCCCCCCCCCCCCCACCCCCCCCCCCCCCCACCCCCCCCCCCCCCCACCCCCCCCCCCCCCCACCCCCCCCCCCCCCCACCCCCCCCCCCCCCCACCCCCCCCCCCCCCCACCCCCCCCCCCCCCCACCCCCCCCCCCCCCCACCCCCCCCCCCCCCCACCCCCCCCCCCCCCCACCCCCCCCCCCCCCCACCCCCCCCCCCCCCCACCCCCCCCCCCCCCCACCCCCCCCCCCCCCCACCCCCCCCCCCCCCCACCCCCCCCCCCCCCCACCCCCCCCCCCCCCCACCCCCCCCCCCCCCCACCCCCCCCCCCCCCCACCCCCCCCCCCCCCCACCCCCCCCCCCCCCCACCCCCCCCCCCCCCCACCCCCCCCCCCCCCCACCCCCCCCCCCCCCCACCCCCCCCCCCCCCCACCCCCCCCCCCCCCCACCCCCCCCCCCCCCCACCCCCCCCCCCCCCCACCCCCCCCCCCCCCCACCCCCCCCCCCCCCCACCCCCCCCCCCCCCCACCCCCCCCCCCCCCCACCCCCCCCCCCCCCCACCCCCCCCCCCCCCCACCCCCCCCCCCCCCCACCCCCCCCCCCCCCCACCCCCCCCCCCCCCCACCCCCCCCCCCCCCCACCCCCCCCCCCCCCCACCCCCCCCCCCCCCCACCCCCCCCCCCCCCCACCCCCCCCCCCCCCCACCCCCCCCCCCCCCCACCCCCCCCCCCCCCCACCCCCCCCCCCCCCCACCCCCCCCCCCCCCCACCCCCCCCCCCCCCCACCCCCCCCCCCCCCCACCCCCCCCCCCCCCCACCCCCCCCCCCCCCCACCCCCCCCCCCCCCCACCCCCCCCCCCCCCCACCCCCCCCCCCCCCCACCCCCCCCCCCCCCCACCCCCCCCCCCCCCCACCCCCCCCCCCCCCCACCCCCCCCCCCCCCCACCCCCCCCCCCCCCCACCCCCCCCCCCCCCCACCCCCCCCCCCCCCCACCCCCCCCCCCCCCCACCCCCCCCCCCCCCCACCCCCCCCCCCCCCCACCCCCCCCCCCCCCCACCCCCCCCCCCCCCCACCCCCCCCCCCCCCCACCCCCCCCCCCCCCCACCCCCCCCCCCCCCCACCCCCCCCCCCCCCCACCCCCCCCCCCCCCCACCCCCCCCCCCCCCCACCCCCCCCCCCCCCCACCCCCCCCCCCCCCCACCCCCCCCCCCCCCCACCCCCCCCCCCCCCCACCCCCCCCCCCCCCCACCCCCCCCCCCCCCCACCCCCCCCCCCCCCCACCCCCCCCCCCCCCCACCCCCCCCCCCCCCCACCCCCCCCCCCCCCCACCCCCCCCCCCCCCCCCCCCCCCCCCCCCCCACCCCCCCCCCCGCCCACCACCCCCCCCCCCCCGGCCCCCCCCCCCCCGCCCCCCCCCCCCCCCCCACCCCCCCACCCCCCCCCCCCCCCCCCCCCCCCCCCCCCCCCCCCCCACCCCCCCCCACCCCCCACCCCCCCCCCCCACCACCCCCCTCCCCCCCCCCACCCCCACCACCCCCCACCCCCCCCCCCCCCCCCCCCCCCCCCCCCCCCCCCCCCCCCCCCCCCCCCCCCCCCCCCCCCCACCCCCCCCCCCCACCACCCCCCCCCCACGCCATCCAGGAGAAGGCCCCTTCAGGGTAAGTACCAATGGACCGTTTGTCAGAACTCAGATTAGAATGTCTCTCTTTTCCCCTTTGGTTAACTTTCTGTACTCTGAGAGCCGGCAAGGTACATTGAAGGAGGAGGAGGAGGAGGAGGAGGAGTTTGGATTTATATTCTCCCTTTCTCTCCTGTAGGAGACTCAAAGGGGCTGACAATCTCCTTGCCCTTCCCCCCTCACAACAAACACCCTGCGAGGTGGGTGGGGCTGAGAGAGCTCCGAGAAGCTGTGACTAGCCCAAGGTCACCCAGCTGGCGTGTGTGGGAGTGTACAGGCTAATCTGAATTCCCCAGATAAGCCTCCACAGCTCAGGCGGCAGAGCGGAGAATCAAACCCGGTTCCTCCAGATTAGATACATGAGCTCTTAACCTCCTACGCCACTGGTTAAGAAGGTGTCTGATTAGGATCTTGGAGATCCTGGTTCAAACCCCCGCTCTGCCATGGAAGCTGGCGGGGTGATCTTGGACCAGCCACACACTCTTGGCCTAACCTACCTCACAGGGCTGTGATGAGAATAAAACAGAGAAGAATATGACGTAACCCGCTTTGGGTCCACACTGAGGAGGAAGCTGGAGTATCAGTGAAATAAACACTCTTCTCTGTTTGCTGAGAGACTGGGTTGACACACACTGAGAAAAGTTGCTGCTGGCTTAATGGGGATTGTGTTTTTCCTCATTCGGCAAGCTTCATTTGACCCCCCCCCCCCCCCCATCTATTCAACAGCCTCTTAGGCTGCAAGCCCAGTAACCTGAAAAATGGTTTTTAAGTTCCGCTACCAGTGATGGAGAGGAAGGAGCTATTTAAACTTCACTTGCTGTTTTCCTTACTGGTCTTTTTAGTAGCAGGGAGAAGTTAAGCAAGCCCCCGCTCTTCCTTGCTAGTGACACCTGCCAAAGAAAACAAATATATTGTCTCTGCCTCAAATGAATGGAGCTTAGATGGGACCCACTTACCCCATTGGGGTACTGCCCCCTTCTGTTCCTCGGCTGGCATTTGAGGGAGGATGTATGCCTACAGAGGCCAGGGAATTCCCCAGCATTAACAGCTTGGGCTGCCAACCCCAGGTGGGGCAGGGGATTTATTGCCCCCGGGTTGTGCCCCCACCACCAGTGGATTCTACCTGTCAGGTCCACGCCTGCCAGTGCTTAGATGTCTTGCTGTGTGGGAATCGCAAATGTTTCCTGTAAATGCTTTCCTGTTTCCCTCTCCCCTCCCTGGCAATTCCCTGGCGCCAGCCCTCCTGCAGGAAGGTGCGAACGTTCCCAGGTTTCTTGAAGCTCTGTAGTGCAAATGTTATACACTTTGTGAAACACATTTGGCGGGAATCAAATGGGGGGGGGGGATTGAAGGATATAATCGCTGGATCTAAGCGGGAGAGCTTAGATTCAGCTTTCTCTGTTACTCTACGCGTTGTAGAAATAAACTGCTTTAGGACTTTCCTACGGTCTCTGTTATTTCCACGTTCAAGAGCCTGACACTACCATAGAGCTTTTGCCAAATTAGAATGTTCCCAGCAATGCAATGATGTCACTTCCAGAATGCGTTTGAATAAACACTGCAAAACTCTATGGTGGAAGCCATTTTTACCCAAACACCCGAGCATCCCCATATTGCCAGAAGTGATGTCGCTGTGTCACAGGTGCTGAGATGCTGGGCAGGGCTTCCCCTGGTGCCGATGAGTCCCCCCTCCCTGCTCCTCTCTGGAAGCTATCATGAGAATGGCTTTTAATGCCCTGTGTTTACTAGCAATGGAAACACCCTGAGTTTAACACCTCATTAAACAGAGAAACAACTCTGTCGATATTGTCATCCATCAGCTGTTGCACACGGAAGACTATTTTGATTCCAACAGATATATGGGAGATCAAGTCCAGGAGCACCTCAGAGACCAATGAGGTTTTGGGGTATAAGCTTTCGAGAATCAAAGGGGTCCCTTCATCAGATACCCAACAGTGGTATCTGACAAAGGGTGCTTTGACCCTTGGAAGCTTACACCTTGAAATCCTCGTTGGTGCTGCCGGACTGTAATTTACTCATTCTGCTGGAGACCATCACAGCTGTTCTCTGAAACAACATGCAAGATGATGTTTGGTTCAGCAGCAAGTTATCTTTTTTGGACTAAATATACCCCTTAGGGGTGGCTAACCTATGGTGCTCCCTATGGTACAATCCCCATTGTAGTCCATGAACATCTGGAGCACCATAGGTTGGCCACCCCTACCTTAGGATGCAAAAATCTTTCTCATGAGATGTTGGCTACATTCAAAGATTTCAGCTTGTGAAATCAGCCAAGTCTTGAAACTTGTGTTGTGCATCTATCACATTGGTGCGTGTTAGGGATCTTTTTACCGGTTGTTTCTTTTCCTGCTGCTATTTCCTTTGCTGGTTTTGCTACTTGAAAAGTTGTTTTTACTATTTTCAGGATCCTTTGGGTCTATCGGGTCAAGTTGCTAAGTCTTGAAGAGGGGACTGAATGCTTTTAATACCCACACACACCCCGGGTCCCAAATGCAGAATAGCATCACTTGTACACCACAAAGCATGCCCGTTGTTTCGTTGTAGCATTTTTAAGTAACGTAGTAAAAACAAAAAAAAGTCAGTTCCTCTGGTTAGGAGGGGGGAAATCCCTTTCAGTTGGGGTGACCATCTTCCAGGGGAGCCCCAGAGTCCTCCCAGAATTACATCTCCAGACTACAGAGATCAGTTTCCTAGAAAGGAAAGTGCAGCTTCAGAAGGCAAACTCTATGGCAGAGGTGTCCAACTCTGGCGCTTTAGATGTTCATGGACTACAATTCCCATCAGCCCCTGAAAGAAGCCACCGCTCCGCAGCCACTGTCTTCCCTCGCCTTCCCCCGGCCAAACATCGAACATAAGAACATAAGAACAAGCCAGCTGGATCAGACCAGAGTCCATTTAAGTTCAGGGGCCTGTTACAGATAAACAGGAAGTGAGCCTCCATCAGCCCCTACCAGCATGGCCAATTGGCCATGCTGACAGAGGCTGATGGGAATTGTAGTTCCTGAACATCTGGAGAGCTGCAGGTTCCCTACCCCTGATCTAGTCCAACTCTCTGCTACTCGCAGTGGCCCACCAGGTGCCTTTGGGAGCTCACATGCAGGATGTGAAAGCAATGGCCTTCTGCGGCTGCTGCTCCCGATCACCTGGACTGTTAAGGCATTTGCAATCTCAGATCAAAGAGGATCAAGATTGGTAGCCATAAGTGGGGTGCAGCAGCCAGGTAAGTGGGTGGTGGCGGGGAAAACCAGTAACTGAACCATTAGAATCCCACCACTGGATAAACCCCTAAATGGCCCTGGAATAACACCTTTTAGGAGTCCGCCTTCTCACTTTGGGGGCACTTGCCCCAGGCAGCTTCGGTGGCAGTAAATCTCCAATACCAATGCCTGGAGACAACGTGTGGGGAAGGCCTCAGTTGTTGTGCTGGGTTGTTGAACCATCAGAGGAACTAGTTGACCACCGCTGGACTAGATGGACTAGATGGTGGGATCCAGCAAGACTCTTGTGGAATTGTCCAAGAAGGGCTTGTCCGTGGGCTTTTCTCTTCTGATTCCACAGTTGTGGAGCTGCAGTGGCGTAGGAGGTTAAGAGCTCGTGTATCTAATCTGGAGGAAACAGGTTTGATTCCCAGCTCTGCCGCCTGAGCTGTGGAGGCTTATCTGGGGAATTCAGATTAGCCTGTGCACTCCCACACACGTCAGCTGGGTGACCTTGGGTGAGTCACAGCTTCTCGGAGCTCTCTGAGCCCCGCCCACCTCACAGGGTGTTTGTTGTGAGGGGGGAAGGGCAAGGAGATTGTCAGCCCCTTTGAGTCTCCTGCAGGAGAGAAAGGGGGGATATAAATCCAAACTCCTACTCCTCCTCCTCCTCCTCTTCTTCTTCTTCTTCTTCTTCAAAAGAAGGGTGGTGATGATTTACTTTTCAGGACTGTTGTGAATTGATTTGCACCCCACAGATCTGTTGAGCAGTGCTTTCTTGTAGTGTGAGCGTTCCTCTGCCAGCGCTTTTCCCCTGGCAGAAGAGCACTCAGCTCCACGGGCTTTGGGGAAATGATGCTGACAGTAGGATCCGTCTCAGTGAGATTACATTATACCGTCTGTTTCATTGTATTTGATGATTTCTTCTTATTGATTAAATTGTTAGGCTCCCTGGTGGGCCGTATCTCATAAAGAATAGAATGTAACCACAAAAGCAATTGACTCCTTCTGTCAGTGTTTGAACTGACGTGTTCCAGTGAAACGAAAACTGTGGGGCTTGTGCAAATATTTATGGAGTAAAGGCTCTTTTCTTGCATAGAGAAAGGTCTTCGGTTCCATTTGTTTCTTTTTAAACTAGAGCGGGGTCCCCAACTTTTTTTGAGCCTGTGGCCCTGGGCACAGTCACAAAATGGCTGCCAGAAAAGGTGGAGCCAGTCATAAAATGCTAAGAAGCGAGGCTGTGTATAACTCATCATATTGCAAGCAGAAGCTCTGTTTAACGGGATGCCTTTTAATCAGAGGTGGGATCCAGCAGGTTCTCACCAGTTCCCGAGAGTGGGCTGCTAATTATTTGTGTGTGCCAAGAGGGGGCTACTAATTGGGTCTGCTTTTCCGTTAGAAATCCCATTAGGTCCAAAAATCATAAAGTCCTGTTGTTTCCTATGTGGCTGGTTAGCGAAGGTAGAAAACGGGATAATTCTCCCTGTTGGGCTGTTTCAAAAACATGTTTTAGAAATACGGTAAAGTTCCTTGTTTAAGGAAAGTCTCCTTCTTTTGAGTTCTAGAAACAAAATTAAGTATTTGAAAGTATTAAGTATTTGACAGGCAGTCAATTAGAGGAGAAGTCGTTGTTTCTGTTGGCAGCAGACGATAGGACTTGCTAGAATGAGTTTAAATGATGGACAGAAAGAGACCAGCTGGAAATTAGGGACTTTTTTTTTACAGTAAGAGTTTTTTTACAGTAACAGAGAAATTATTAATGCCCTGACCCTGGAATGCCTGGCCACGCCCCCGTAGTGCCCCGCCCAGCCCCATTGGCGCTACGCCACTGTTTGAATCCCACCACCATGGGAACCTGTTGCTAAAATTTTTGGATCCCACCACGGCTTTTAATCTGCGCATCCAGTCAAAAGCCCTGCTGGACAAAAGCCCCACCCGACCCCGCTCGCTTTCTAAAATCACATGGCAAGCACCAGGAAAAGTGTGGGTCGGCAGCACTGGAGCTGTGGGGACCCCGTTGGGGACCTCTGAGCTTGGCTGAATGACCCGCAAAGTCCTGCTACCTTTTCTAAGCAAGGTTTTTTTTTCTTTTCCTAGCACTGGCTGGACCTTTCGAAACCCATCAAGAAGCAAACAAAAAGTAAGTATGGCGAGTCTGATACCTGGTTCTTTTTTTCTGGATGATTTTGGTCAGGCCTGCGTACAGGTGAACACTTCTGGAACCCTGGGTGTCTAGGTGATTTTCCCGTATCAGTTCATTCATTTCCATTGCAATAGGTACACCACATAACATTTGGGTTCATTATAGGTAAAGTATACAAGCAAAAATATAATCGAGAGTCCTGACCCAATTTTATCTTTTTAATAAATTATAAATATTTTTATTTTTAAAAATCTTTTAAATAAATTATAAATATTTACATTTTTATCTTTCTTTTAAACAAAGGTACCGTCCATTGATTCTGCATGCAGGGGAGCAATTAATCGAACCCATGAAATATTTTGCCCAAAATATGCAAGTCAAAAGAGGAGGATCCCATTCTGAAAACCCACCAACCATCAGTCCAGAGTCATGTATCAGCTCATTTTCAAAGTCATCTTTAATTATTACTAGCTGTTCTGCTGTTTCTTGCCCAAGGACCGGCGCAGCGGCTGCGTCCTTGCCACAGCCCCGCCCAGGAATGCCCCGCCCCTGGAATGCCCGGCCATGCCCCCATCGTGCCCCGCCCAGCCCCATTGGCGCTATGCCACTGTTTGAATCCCACCACCATGGGAACCTGTTACTAAAATTTTTGGATCCCACCACTGGAATCAGCCCTTTAAGAACTGTGTACCGCCATTCAAACATGCAAGTATGTATGTATTGTTGTGACTAGGGCTCCCTGTCACCTCACCCACTGGTACTCCTGTCACCTCGGGGACCTTCCTCGGGTCTCAGATATTCTCAACCTGGGTAGCACCCAGAGAGCCACTGCTAATGGTTGACTGCCCTCCCAGAGGCAACCATCACCCAGCCCCTCTGGCTCCCCGAGGCTTTTATAGCTTTCTTCTCCCCCGAAGCCCCTCCCCTGAAGTTCCTCCCCTTTGGCCAGGCCCTTCCCGGGCCTCCGCCTCCAAAGCTCCACTGGCCCTTCCTCAGCTCTTTGGCTCCTGGGGGGAAAGGGCTATTCCTGCTGCTGGGCCGGCTCTCCAGCTGCTGCCTGGCTATTCCTGCTGCTGCCTGGCTCTCCCACCTCCTTGGGCTGCCCAGCTTGCCAAGTCCTGCAGCTAAGTGGGAGCCACACACACCCACACACACCCCGTGGACAGTTGCATGTTGTGAATCCCTTTAGTATGTATTTTTTCCTTATCTAAAGGGTTGATAAAGTATTTCATATTATGTATTAATTTACAACAGTTTCAATTTCCACTGGCAAAACGTCTCCAAGAAGGACTGGTGTCCGGCAGGATGCTTTGATTATGAGTAGCCCTGCCTGAAGCCCTCGGTAGTGGGATGTGGCGGTGCTGTGACACCCCCCTGCTGCCTCCAGAGGGCTTTCTGGAGGCACAGGGAGCAAAAAATGCAACCCCCGCTACCAGAAAGAAGGGCTTAAAGGATTTACACCACCCAAAGGAATGCTCTGCCCTGCCCCACACACACACACACTGGTGTCTGATTGGGACTCCAGAAGAGCCTCACCACAGCCCAGACTTCTAGGTTTTGCAGGGGTGGGGGGGAGGAGCAGGCGTCTTCTGGCACATCTGCCTCCTCCACTGAGATAAGTACCCAGGGGAGGGCAAATGAGCCGGCACAAGGTTGCGCAGCTGCCTCAAGCCCCTTTGTGCCCCTCCTGCCCCCGGATGGGGCTATAACACATTTTTGAGTGCTGCTATGAACAAGATGTTCTCTCCAATGCTTAGTACTCCTAAAAGCCATCATGGGTAAGGTGACCAGACGTCCCGCTTTTGGCGGGACAGTCACGCTTCTGAGCAATTTGTCCCGCGTCCCGCGGGCTTTTTAAATACTCCCGATTTTTTTAAAGCTGCCGCACTGCCTTCTGGGGCGCTCCCCTTTTCCGCCCTGTCACAGGGCGGGGAAACAGGGGAGCCCCCCAGAAGGCAGTGCGGCAGCCTCCCGCGCATGCAGCCGCAGGAGGGGAAACTGCCTTTTGGGGCGCTCCCTGGTTTCCTGCCCTGTGACAGGGTGGGAACCGGGAGCCTCTTCAGCAAAGGCAGCAGCCGGGAGGCTTCCCTGTGACAGGGCGTGGAAACCGTGGGAGCGTAAAAGGCAAAGCGCCCAAGTGGCCGCAAGCACTCCTGCCGCCGTCGTGACATTGCCTTCTGGGGCGGAAAACCGGGGAGCGCCGCAAAAGGCAGCGCGCGTCCCACGTTACAAAGGTGAAAATCTGGTCACCTTAATCATGGGTTTCTTGTTGCATCATGAAATATGCTCTAGAAAATACCAATTTTTCCAAATAGTCTTTTTTTAATGTCCACATTTACACTATTATAAGAAAGACTACATATAATCTGATAATCACAGTTTATCCCTTGTTCATGAGTAATGTCTTCCTGTCGGATGCAAAGGCTTTTAAATATCCAGGCTGTACTATGCTATTTGAGTTACCCTTTCTAGGTAAATTGTGCTTAAGTATGAAAGCCTCCCTTCAGAAGTCAAAAATACTTGAGCAATCTCTTCTATGCCATAAGAATTGGCTAAATGGTAAACTGTTCCTCATATGTTTGGGGTGATGACTGATCCATCTCTAAAAGGAGTTTTTATCTGTTGGGTTGGGGTTTTTTTTAAATAAAGATTTGTACAGAGTTACAGCTAAAAAATTAATTTTCGCCAGGCAGCTTGTCTAGTGAACTTGGGGGCAGAGGATAGGTTCTTCTCAGTCATGTTATTTTATAATTTATTTTGTAATTTAAAACAGCAGTAGAATTATTGATGCTCATATATCAGTGGTGGCGAACCTATGGCACGGGTGTCAGAGGTGGCACTCAGAGCCTTCTCTGTGGGCACCCACACACAGAGTTCATCATGTGTTTGGGCCGCTGGGCATGACGTGTAGGTTAAACCCCACTGATTTTCATGGGAAGAACTACAGTGCTGGCATGGCCAATTGGCTGATGGGAATTGTCGTCCATAAACATCTTAAGTTCCAGAGCTGGACATCTCTGATCTAAAATAACAGTTCTTTTGCTCAGTTCTCTTGCTCAAAGCAGCATTTCATCAGCCTCACAAAATCCCATGTATGACACTATAGCATAAATTTAACCTTGTTTATTGTATGGTTTCTTTTTCTTTGTGTAGTTGGGCCACCTTATGCATTGCACTTCCGAATCAAATACTATTCATCAGAGCCAAACAACCTCCATGAGGAATTCACAAGGTAGGAAGGAATCCTGAATTACAGCACTTAATATTTGTTATGCGAGTGGGGGATCAATTTTGCCTTGTGCTTTCTGTGTAGCGGCTCAAAAATAGAATTCTTTATAGCTTTTGCTTGAACGTATTTATTTGGGACATCTATATGGCCCTCCCCAGAACCCTGTTTGAGGCCTCCAGGTAAAAATCAATAAATCGTTCTGGGTTGGTTTTTGTTACCAGTCATAGCCTGGTTTGCATGGCTATCCAGTTTTTAGAGTTTTGCTCATTAAATCTGGCTGGAATTTTAGATAATGTTACAAGATTTCTTGGTGCAAATGAATTTGTCTTTGGTATATTTGACACATTTCTCTTAACTTTAGTAATGTGTTCTGGAGCTTTGCGGAGTTTGCTCATTAAATCTGGCTGGAATTTAGCAAATGTGACAAAGATTTCTTTGTGCAAATGAATTTGATTTTGGTATGTTTGACACAATAGGAGTGCCTGCCCTCTCTTCTCAAGTGCAAAATTTTCCAGCTGCTTCCTTAACTTTATTGAAGTGATGCATCTGCTCCAACTTTGAACATATATGAAGCTGTCTTATACGAAATTGGACCATGTGGTTGATCCACCCCACATTGTCCAACCTGGCTCACAGCAGCTCTCACAGAATCTGGGGCAGAGGGCTCTCTCGGTCCCGCTGTCAGAGGTGCCCCTACTTGGAATGACAGTCATTGAACCCTGGCTTTTTGCCTGCACGGGGTCCTTTCCAAGTTAATATGCAGTTCAAATGCAACTTCAGTCATAAAACCACAGAGAAAGGAGAGAATATGGAAGAGGCGGAGAGAATGGGTGTTCAGTCTTGTGCTTGCTTGCTTCATTTATTTCTATCCAATCATTTCCCACTGCTGGGGTTTAAAAGAATCTCACGAAAAAATACGTCAGATCAGTGGTCCCCTCATGGTACCCATGGGCGTCATAACATCTACCAACATCTTGTTTTTAGGATGCTGTTAACGCCAGGTATGACTTTTGCCCAACAAGGCATCTGATTCACTATTGGAGATTTGATAGACTGCGCAGACCTTTAAAACTGTTTAAAACTGCTTTGGCAGCTGCTACCACCACATCACAGAGACCTTCATTGTGTGATTGAAAGTTAAGCTGCAGCAATTGTTTTGTGGCTGGCTCTGCCTCCTGTGGCAGCCATTTTGTTACCGCACTTACCATGCTCTGGCAGAATTATAGAGGAATCTGCAGGCTCAGAAGGCTTGGAGACCCCCGATTTAGACAACAAAAGAAACTATTAATTAATTAATTAATTAATTAATTAATTGAATTTATAGACCGCCCAATCCCCAAGGGGCTCTGGATATGATACAGCATTGTGGGCGCTCACCCGGCATTCACTGGCCCAACTCATTCTGGTTCGCAGATTTTGAGCCAAAAACCCTTTGGTTCTTGCCCAAAGCCTTGTGCCTCTGGAAACCCCAGGGCTTTAATACCTCCAAAAGGGTGGGAAACCACTGCTCAGCCTTGATCTCACAACACACCTGGCAGAGATTATCCTGATTTCCTCTCTTACCTGCTACTTGCCTGGAAACAAAATGACTGATGTGAGGCTGTAAGAATTATGGTACAGTGGGGGGTCCCTAACCTTTTTGAGGCAGCGGACACCTTAAGGATTCTGACCCAGCGTGGTGGGTGCAGCCAGTCACAAAATGGCTGCCATAGCTTACCTTCAGTCACACAGTGAAGATCCATGTGCTGTGGGGACAACTTTAAAAATCTGCACAGCCAATCAAATTGGCAGCAGCCAATCAGAAGCCTAAGTGGGCAAAACCTCCACCTGGCCCTGCCCACTTTCTAAAAACACTTGGTGGGCGCCAGGCACCACATTTAAGGGCCCCTGGGGGGTACAGTTTAATGTCCTCCGATGAAAATAATGGATGAAATTACGTCCATTGTTCTAGTTCCCTCCTTTTGGGGGGAGGGAACTTTAAAATTAGAATGCTGGACGCCATTCCTCCCTTTCGGGGGAGGGGAGGGAACTTTAAAAATAGACTGCTGGACGCCACTCATACTCTCATTTTATTGAGTTTTATTGTATAATTATTAGAAATAGTTCTTACGGTTTTATCGCTGCTTTTAAATGTTTTAGTTATCCTATATTGTTATCCTTATATGTTGTACACAGCCCGGAGCCCTTCGGGGATGGGGCGGTATAAAAGCTTAAGAGATAGATAGATAGATAGATAGATAGATAGATAGATAGATAGATAGATAGATAGATAGATAGATAGATAGATAGATAGATAGATAGATAGATAGATAGATAGATAGATAGATAGTAAGTAAGTAAGTAAGTAAGTAAGTAAGTAAGTAAGTAAGTAAGTACCGTATATACTCGTGTATAAGTCGACCCGCATATAAGTCGAGGCACCTAATTTTACCACAAAAAGCTGGGAAAACTTATTGACTCGCGTATAAGTCGAGGGTGGGAAATGCAGCAGCTGCTGGTAAATTTCAAAAATAAAAATAGATACCAATAAAATTACATCAATTGAGGCATCAGTAGGTTAAATGTTTTTGAATATTTATTTCAAAGAAAAACAGTAAACTGGCTCTGTAAGTGGAAAAGAGGGTCAACCAGAACAATATGGTATCAACAATAACTTTAAAAGTACAAAAACCTTTAGTCTCAGCTCTCAAAGCAAACCAAGCTAAAACACAAGAGTTAAAATCCTTCAAAACTGGATTCCTCATCATCTGGCATCTGTATGTCCAAATGTAACCTCAAATCTCTAGATTTTAAGAGGGATATTATCAGAAAATGGAAAATCTACTATTAGCTTCCATTGTAAAACATTGTGTGGGGATGGGGCGACCTCTTTGGGGATCAATAACTTTGGATCCCCTGACCCAGACTTCCCCACCAGAACCTGGCTGGTAATCATAAGGAGACTCTCCTGATTGAGACCAGCCAGGTTTGGTGAAGTTTTGGGTTCAGGATCGAAAGTTATGGACCCTGCAAAAAGGGTAGCCCCACTTCTACTAATATCTCCTATTGAAAAACAATGGGGAAATGGGTTAGCACCTCCCTTTGGGGGGGGTCCATAACTTTGGACCCCTGAACCAAACTTTCACCAAATCTTGGCTGGTATCATCAGGGAGTGTCTTTTGAGGGTAATTCCTGGAAAATTTGGTGTCGCTAGCATCAAAACTGCGCCCCCTGCTGGCCGGCAAAGTAAAAACACAAAAAAAATTAATGACCCGCATATAAGTCGAGGGGAGCTTTTTCAGCATTAAAAATGTGCTGAAAAATTCGACTTATACATGAGTATATACGGTAAGTAAGTAAGTAAGTAAGTAAGTAAGTAAGTAAGTAAGTAAGTAAGTAAATAGCCAGAGTTGGCAGACCTCCTTCACATACGCCTTGGCAGCCCCTTTTGACCGTGCTTTACAGTAGCGTAGCCTTGATGCATATTTCCCAGTCTTAACTATGGAATGGAGTGCATGTTCACTCTGTGTTTCTCTATGGTGGAACAGCCTGGTTCTTCAAACTAGGGAGGACAACTCTCAGCTCCTTATATGTTTTCACAGTGGAGGGATGTTGGGCTACATCCTGTATTGGAAGGCTCATACAAGTCAACAGATATTCCGACTGCTTATATAATTATAACTCAGCAACCTGAGAAGCATTCTGTCCTAGGCAATTTCACTTCCACTGCATAGTAATTTTTTGTAAAGTGGAGATTTAGTGTTGACTGTGATGCTGCTGTTGGAAATCTTCCTGCTGTAGATTTCCTGGTTGGGACTTCAGGTTGCCATTGTAAGATAAGGATTTGGGGTTCCCTCTGTGAAGGGAAGCTACTCTAGTACCTCTCACATGTTCTGGATCATCTGTCCGATAGAGCAAATGGTCTTACTAGTGGGTTTTCTATCTGTCTTCTCTACAGGCAGATGATCTCTACTACCCTGGCCTGGAGTCCCAACTATGAGCGAGGCATCTAGGATTGGCATGGTGAGGTCAGGTCATCTTGGAGAAGGTGATATGGTAGCATTCTTTCTACCTAGTCGCCTTATGCCTCATGTTTCCCTTACTAGTTTGGTTACAGTCAGAATTTTCCAAGGCTTTTATTTACCATTCCTTGTAAAAGCTAGAATGCTTGACGGCTGACCCAGTATTCCCTGGCTGTGTGAAAGATATGGGGTGCTGAGAGTTTCTGCCTTTAGTTTTGGTAAGAACCTATTGGTCATCGTGTCCTGCCCTGAGCTAATTGCCTAAAGGAAGAGAATGGTGTCAAGGACGGATAATGAGGGGTTGTTGTTCCTTCAGCATGAACCAAGGCCTAGTTGTTTCTACTGGGCTACAACTGAAGTGTAATTCAGATCTTTCTTTGAAGCCAACTCCTTCCTGGTTCATCCGTACCCAGTTATTCCTTGCAGAGGCATATCAAAGGGAAATGGCGCCCAGAGGCAACTCCTTCTCCGGGTGCCCCTCCAAGCCCCTGCCGTGCTTGGGGTTGTGGCCCCCCTGACCCCCCCCCCCCAAACAGACCAGCTTTCAAAAGTCGGCTTTTGAGGTCTGCACAGAAGCCGAGGGCAGGGCTCGGGATCCCCGAAATCTGGCCTGCACAGAGGGGAACCGCCCCCGAGCCCTTCCCCTGGCCTCTTTGTAGACCTCAAAAGCCCCCCCCCCCCACCTCCCTGCAGGCCAGCTCCTCTGGTGCCTCCCCCCCCCCACATAACCAAAAGGCGTGCTCCCAGGGAACTGGTTGTGCACATGTCCTGAGGGCAGTACATTCCTGATTCCTTGTTCAATAAGAGATACTTCTGGACTATGAAGGAAGGTCTAACCTTTGTAACCTTTGTAATTATTTCTGCATGGAGCCTGGAACAGAGGCCCAGCCGCAGCAAAGCACATCACCCCAACCTGTTGTTGCCACTCAGTGGCATCACTGCTTGGTTATTCAGACGGCCAGAGGGTCAGCAGCCAGTGTGGCCAAGAGGAGGAGGAGGAGGAAGAACTCTTTTCTGTCTCCTGGTCTGTTCAGAGAGAAAAGGCTGATCTTGGTGTGGTTTGGTTTAGTTCAGTTTTAGTTTAGTTTTGTAAGATTTATATCCCATTCTTCCCACAAGTGGGCTCACAGCAGCCAACAATCGTATAAAATACAATCCTATAATACATTCTACAAATCCCATAACATTTAATATCAGTTAAGAAGACATTTCAACATTTCATTTGTAAGATGGTGCCTTGGGTGGAATTAATAGCAGGTCTCCTCTTAGCTGGTATGGAGGAGTGAAGAAAAAGGGAAAAGGAGGGGAAGGGAAGGGAAGGGAGGGAGGGAGGGAGACCAGCTACTTCCTTATTTGCTCTTTGGATTAGGAGGTTTCTGACTGAAAGGTTGTTCAGGAGCTCTAGTTGGCCTCGTGCCCGTCATCAGCAGAGATCCTTTCTCATCATGCCTATTAACTTGTCATTTCTAATGTGCAAAATGATACTGTCCTTCCTACACTAACAGTTCTGAATAACCGGGTGCTGTAGAAAGGCCATCCATCATGTGTCATTACTCTGTTCCCTTTGATTTCCCCGTAATAATCTAATGACGGTTGTTGCTTTCTTCAGAGCCTTCTGCCATAGCTAGCCCCAGTGTGTTTCTTTATCAATTTGCATTGGACAGGTGCGGGAAGTTGTTCTTGGCACCATTTATCCTGATAAAAAGCCAATATTCCCACATGCGCTCGATGCTGAACTGAAAACTGAGCCCTTCGGGGGTAGGGCGGTCTATCAAATCGAATAAATAGATAGATAGACGGACAGACGATGGATGGATGGATGGATGGATGGATGGATGGATGGATGGATGGATGGATGGATGGATGGATGGATGGATGGATGGATGGATGGATGGATGGATGGATGGATGGATGGATGGATGGATGGATGGATGGATGGATGGATAGATAGATAGATAGATAAAATGGGTGTGTAGTTTGGGTGGGGTCACTGGGAAGCAGGTTTACCCTCACCCCGGGGTCCCTTTATTTTTCTTTTACTCCACTGCCATTTAGCCCTGTTGGGGAATAATAAAGTTTTGCATGTGCCTTGATCTTGTCAGATTTCAGAAGCTAAGCATAGTTAGTACTTGGAAGAGAGGCCACCGAGAAGTCCAGGGTTACTGCAGTTCAAAAGGGGACATTGCCTCCGACCTCACTATTAGATGAAACTTCGTTTTAGAGGTGGAGCTGACGTTTGTTGCTTCTTCTTTCTCCTCTTCTCCCTCTGAGCCTGGAAATGAGGTCTAGTTTGGGAAAGCAGAATGCAGCGCTAGGTTTGCTTTCCTTTGATTTGATTTGGCTAAGTCAGTGGTCGAACGTGGTTGAAGTGTGGGGTGGGAAAGAAAGGGTTGGAGAGAAAGGCCTTGAGGCCACTTTCCAAGTTGGTGGGCTTCTTTTCTATAACCTGTGACTGTGTAGCACCGTCAGGTGACAGCAGGGGCGTATCTGCCTGGGGGAACCCATGTCCCCAGGCACAACTAATCTGGTCACGTGTGGGGCGCAGAATAGCCCCCCCCCCACGTGACCAGATGCCTCCCGCCGTGAAGACAATGAGGCAACGAAGTCCTGCTGCCTTGTCGTCTTTGGGGCTCTGCGGGGGCTCTGCTACTCACCAGGGGGCACTTGGAGGGGTTTTTGTCCTCGGGCACCATTTCCCACCCATACACCTCTGGGTGACAGATCCCAGGGCAAAACCAGTACGAACCATTTCTGCTTCCATTTGCTCCGTGTGAATCCTGTGGGTTCAGAACTGCAGTCTGGGATCAAAACTTCCTTTGCTTTTTCGTCATGGTGTTGCCCCCTCTCTGTGGACACCCTGCTCATCATAACCAGGTGTTGTCTCCCAGCTGAAACCTACTGTGGAATATTGTACTGACCTGCAGTGCGGTCACTGCAGCTTCAAAGTATCCTGTAGAGCCATGTGATCCCTTCCAACTCCACCGGTGTAGCTAGGGAGGGAACAGTGCTTAGCTGCTGGCCCTCAAATTCGGTGGCCAAATTCTTGTGTGAACAAAGTCAACCAGAGACCTTCCATAAGTTCTGCTGATAACCCTTCTTTTACTTCTTAGACGTCTGCTATTTAACAAGTAATCATGGGGTGGTGGGAATGCAAGAATGACCTTCAAACAACCCCCCTTTTAAGTGCTGCTATGAAATGAATTTTTTTATTTCCCAGAGTGGATGGAGAGCGGATAGGAAATGTGACAGTTGTTTTGCTTGTGTGTTGCTAGGTACCTGTTTGTATTGCAGCTAAGGCAAGACATTCTTTCGGGAAAGTAAGTGCAAGTCTTTATTTATTCTCATTATATTTGAATCACATTTTCTGTCAGGAGGCACTCAAAGTAAAATAAAAGACATAACTCCTGAGTCCTGTCTGGTATTGTTCAAAACACTCTCTTTCCACTGCACAACATTTTGGCTAGTAATAACAATGTCAGTTGATTAAGACACATCAAATTAACAGATCTGCCTCTTGTTCCAATGTAGTTTATAGCTTCCAATAATCAGGAGCTCACTGAGATGAAATTATATTGGGGTTCAGGCTTTGCTGTTTTGTGTATTGGGGGTGGGGGGGGGACCTAAAGCCCATAGACCCAAGTATATACTCGTGTATAAGTTGACCCGCATATAAGTTGAGGCACCTAATTTTACCACAAAAAACTGGGAAAACTTATTGACTCGCTTATAAGTCTAGGGTGGGAAATGCAGCAGCTAATGGTAAATTTCAAAAATAATTTTTTGGCTTTGCAACCACATTTTTGCACCACTATGGTGCCATCCGTGCTTTGCAACCATGTTTTTGCACCACTATAGGATCCATGATTGTTGTGCTCAGATCTGTGCCTAGGGACGTGCCCTGTGATCGGATGGTGATTTTTGGGTGACCTAGTGCAAAAATCATGAGGATCCATGAGGATCTGTGCTTTGCAACCAGGTTGCAACCATTGTGGCACTAAGATGCATCGAATTCATGACTGGCGCGCAGCGAATTGGGCCCGCTGGAGCCCCTCCCCGCCCCGCTTGTTCATTGGGGTCAAATGGCGCCGTGCCACAGCATCTCTACTTTTCGCCGCCTCATCCCCCTCACTCACTCACCCTTTCCTTTCCCCGCAGGCTCTGAGGCTCGGCTTCAGGGAAGCTGCCGCTCAGGCAGCCTGTCTCTATGACTTTCTTAAAAGGGCGGCGGTGGCAGTGGGGGGGTGGGCGGGCGAGAGGGTGAGGGGTGGGCGGGAGCCTGCTGGGCGCCCCACAGGCATGCACCCAATGTCATGGATGACCCCATGTCGCCATAGGCAGTACGCCACTGCTTCAACCTGCTTGCATTTTGTTTCACTTGCGTACTTATACGTGAGTATATACGGTACACCCAAATCATCTGTATGGTAAATGGTTAAAGTGGAATCATGTCAGCTGCACAAACCTAAGACATTACTTATAGCCATTACCTGCCTCTGTGAAGCAACTGTGAACTTCCCTGAGGGTCTCCCATCCAAGTATTAATCAGGGTCAACCCTGATTAGCTTCTGTGATCTGAAGGGGCTGGGTTAGCCTAGGCCAGTGGTGGCGAACCTTTGGCACTCCAGATGTTATGGACTACAATTCCCATCAGCCCCTTCCAGCATGGCCAATTGGCCATGCTGGAAGGGGCTGATGGGAATTGTAGTCCATAACATCTGGAGTGCCAAAGGTTCGCCACCACGGGCCTAGGCCATCCAGGTTGGGTTTGGGTTATATGAGGACCAACCCTGCTTAGCTTCTGAAATTTCCAGCTCTCTCTCTCTCTCTCTCTCTCTCTCTCTCTCTCTCTCTCTCTCTCTCTCTCTCTCTCTCTCTCTCTCTCCTCCCTCTCTCCCTCTCCCTCTCTCCCTCCTTCCACCCCTTGACTTGGAAATCCCAGCAGCTAAGCAGAGCTGGCCCTTGTCCGCATTTGGATGGGAGACCACCACGGAAGTCCAGGGCCAGTACATAGAAGCAAGCCGTGGCAAACCACCTTTGAATGTCTCTTGCCTTGAAAACCCCATGAAGGGTTGCCATAATTTGGCTGTGACTTGATGGCAGTTAACACGCACACGGTTAATTTCATGGGTATGAATTCAGAGCCAGAGACCGGGTTGTGCGGTGTCTGTTCTTCATTGTGACAAGTGATGGGTCTTGACCAAAGAAAAGTTAATTGTGTGCTGTCTCTTTCTTCGCAGATTAAAATGCCCTTACGAAACGGCAGTGGAGCTTGCCGCCTTGTGCCTCCAAGGTAAATTCCGTCAGCCGCTCAGTGGATTCAGACTGTCAGTGGCTATTTCACAGATGGCCATTTGAGAGGCCAGATTTTCATTGCTTTGTGGCTGTTGGAATTGCTGTTCAGTAAAAGCGTATTCTGCCTTTATACATAATGTTCTCCACAGGATTCTGGCAAAATTGCGTGAGGGGACAAGCTTTTTGAAAATAAAACACAGCTTTTAGAAGGTGTCTTTTTGGTCCCTGTCTTTGATGAGAAGACAACTACAGCTTTCTCTCATGTTGGAAGGTTAAAAGATCTAAAAGAAGGATCTAAAAGAAAGATAATGGAAATGTGGCGTGATTGTTCTTACTTGAAAACCCCAGGGTTCGCTCTGTCCCAAATTACTAGCAGTCTTCCTGCAAAATACTTCTTTTAAAAAAAATAGCAAAGGGGTTGTTTAGAACACTCAAATTTGTTCCTTCAAAGTATTATTTTACAGGTGCTGTTCGGAATTTGTGCTCTTTTCTTCTTCAGAGGCTATAAATAATTCCATTTTATCCAGATTTTAATAGAAAAAAGGTTTGAATTACAAGGGGAGCTAGAATTGAAATAGATTTACTGTACTTATTATATGTGTTGGGAGAGAGAACTAATCCCTCTACTGGGAAAATTAAGAGAATGAATTATCCACTTATAGAACACTAATGTTATAGAAGATGACATTCACAGGAGGCAGAAAAAGAGATAAGTTTATAACAGGGTTGCTGTTTTAGAAATCACTTTGGATTCCCAAATCTGTTGTGAAAGTATTTGGACTTATCCAAATCATTTTCCTATAGAAAGATACTGGATTAAGAAGAGTAAATCCTGAAGTATTCTAATAAACTGGAGAGATTTGCCATGAAGTGAGATGTAAAACTGAATTTTACAGGAAGAATTTTACTTTCTTAGAAGCCAGCGCAATGTGGTTGTTGGATTGAGATTTTGGGAAGCTATTGAAGTTCACTGAATTGTGTACTTTCTAAACCTACTTCCCAGGATTGTTGCGAGAACAAAATTTGAGAGGGATGTGAAGACCTTCAAGATATATGTTTTCTCCAAGTCCTAATTGGGATAAGAAATGAGTGAGACTTATAATCTAATTTGCACAGTTGTAATCTTTTCTTTGAAATGTCCACCTTTGGCAGCTGAACTTGGCGAGTGTGAACATCCTGAACACACTCCAGAACTTGTGTCAGAATTCAGATTTACTCCAAACCAAACAGAAACGATGGAATTTGAGATTTTTCAGAAGTGGAAAGAATTCAGGTATAGTACTGATAAAGGTGTATGCCCTGTTGGGGTACATGTTGTTCTGTTTTAGTTTTGCACATTTTAGAATGGATAAATGGTGAATGTGGGAGTGTACCATGTTTCCCCGAAAATAAGACAGTGTCTTATATTAATTTTTGCTCCCAAAAATGTGCTATGTCTTATTTTCAGGGGATGTCTTATTTTTCTGTGTTCTGTTTGTCGGGCATGCTTCCAAACAAAAACTTTTGCTATGCTCTTGTTACTTCTTCGGGGGGATGCCTTTATATTTAGCCATGACTTTCCAGCAAAACCTCTACTACGTCTTATTTTTAGGGGATGTCTTATATTCGGGGAAACAGGGTAGGTTGTCAGTCTCCAAATAGGGTTCTTAAAAACAGGTAGAAAGAGAAAAAGGAAGATTTCAGATTTCAGAAGCAGCGGATTTACCCAGAGTAGACCACCTTGTAGGACGCAATGTAGACAAGAACTGACAGACACACAGCTCACCAGTGCAGTTCTATTTATTGCTATCTACTGACAAAGTGCTTCGCCAGACCACAGGTGTTTTCAGGCACACATCACTCTGCTGTCTGTGCTAACTATATACAAAAGAATTTACCAATCGGAGGACCCTCACCTTATCAGGGCTTTGCACACGGTACAAGCTGTGCACTCGGTCCTAATCTGCACCCGGCACCTGTTAGAAGGAGGGTCCAGCTGTCATTTAGATTTTGCTCATCTAAACAGTCACACATGTTCTGACAGTCTGATTTCCTGTTCCCCCCTTCGCTTGTCTAGGGGAAAAAGCCCTGCACAGGCCGAAATGTGCTACTTGAACAAAGCCAAATGGCTCGAAATGTATGGGGTAGACATGCATGTTGTTAAGGTAAGAGATCCTCCCTGCATGCTATTTTTGTAGCGTATCGGACAGTGATGATCAAACGCGATGATTTCTGGGCTAAATATGTAGCACATAAAAAAAGCTTTCATCCCATTTCTGCTTTTCTTTCTGATGAAGAGAGCTGTGACTCTCAAGAGTTTATATCTTGGAAATCTTGTTGGCCGGTAACATGCTATAGACCAGCATAGAGTAGTGCCGTGGTGGCGAACCTTTGGCACTCCAGACGTTATGGACTACAATTCCCATCAGCCCCTGCCAGCATGGCCAATTGGCCATGCTGGCAGGGGCTGATGGGAATTGTAGTCCATAACGTCTGGAGTGCCAAAGGTTCGCCACCACTGGAGTAGTGGTTAAGAACGGTAGACTCTAATCTGGGGAACCAGGTTTGATTCCCCGCTCATTCATATGAGCGGCAAAATCTGATCTTGTTTCCCTGCTCCTCCCCATGAAGCCTGCTGGGTGACCTTGGGCTAGTCACAGACCTTTCACAACTCTCTCAGCCCCCTGCCTCACAATGTGTCTGTTGTGGGAAGTGGAGAGGATTGTGATTGTATGCCTCTTGGAGGCTTGCCAAGGCAGAGAAAAACGTGGTTAAAAACACCTATTCTTCTACTGGACTCAGTCTAGCTCAGTGGTGGCGAACCTATGGCACAGGTGCCAGAGGTGGCACTCAGAGCCCTCTCTGTGGGCACGTGCAAACAGAGTCGCCCCCATCCCCACACATCTAGGCTGACGGGCCACTGGGATTGATTATTAGCATTAAACCTAAGACCTAGTTTTGGGGAAGCAGTGTAGGTAACCCTGTTAAGCGCTGTTAAACCCCACTGATTTTCATGCAAAGAACTAAAGCGCAATCCTTTACCTGGGAGTAAGCTCGTTTGCTGGCAATGGGGCTTGCTTCTGAGTAAACCCTCCTAGGGTCGTGATTCACCCGTTGGAAGAGTTGCACGGTTGCTTCAAAGCAAAGCCGCCGACTACCACCAAGCTTACTCCTGAGTAACACACACCTTGGAGTCAACCCTTTTTTCTAAACTAAAGCCTCAGGATTCACGTTAAATTGCCGTGTTGCACTTTGCGAATAACAAGTGGGTTTGGGGTTGTAGTTTGGGCACTCGGCCTCGAAAAGGTTCGCCATCACTGGTCTAGCTATTCTTCAGACCAACTGATCTACCTTTTGAAACAATGATCCAATATAAAGCTCCCAACTGAAACTTCACCTTCAACGTAGTCTTGCCTTGCTTGTAGGGAAGAGATGGCTGTGAGTACGCCCTTGGGTTGACACCGACAGGCATCCTCATCTTTGAAGGCGCAAACAAGATAGGCTTATTTTTTTGGTGAGTCCCTTCTGCTTATATTTCAACACCTTTTCCTCAACACCACATTGGCTCTGATGTATACTCTTTGACAACAGAAAAATTAATGTGCGTGTAAAGTGTCATCAAGTCACTTTGAGGGTGATTGATGGTGACCCCATCAAGGGGCTTTCAAGGCAGATTGGATTCAGAGGTGGTTTGCCATCGCCTTCCTCTGCAGAGCCTTCCTGTGTGGTCTGTCTTCCAAGGACCGATCCAATTTAATCCAAAAACCTTTATTAGGCATAAGCCAGAAGTACCATACATTCCAAGTACAAAAACAGGATCATTGTTACATATCATGTAGAACATGGATTAAAAATGTGGCAACTGCTTCAGAAATTTCTACATGAGGGCTGTTCAGTAGCTTAGACATTTTTTAGTTTACAATCTGAGGAAGGAAACATACATCTCTAAGAAGGTAGTAAAAACCTCCCCAGATGCGGTTCCTAATATCATTATACCTCGAACAGTAAAAGCGGGATATGAGGGATTGAGGAGTCTATAGCATTGGGACAGTACTGACAACAACGCTCACTTTGTGGGATGTTAAGGAAACGACCTTGAAGATAGACAGAGGGGAATGAGTTGCACCTTTCTCTTGTCATGACCCATCTGCACTTATAATTAACAAGCTGTTCCAAATATACAGCAGGGAGGGCTGGTTTTGGAGGTGTGTTGATCCCCAAAGGTATAAGGGGAACAGGAGCTTTGTGCAGCACTCAGGAGAGATTGGTATTCCTGGTCGTACAGTCTGATCTTTAGATGATGGTAAATTTCCGTGGTGGTAAGCATATGAAGAGACTCCCATGAGAAACCCAAGGAGATTTTTTTTCCAATATGGAGCCACCACTTCGTAAGCTGAAGCTCCCTCATTTCTAGCAAAGATAAACTTTTTGGATCTGTGCAGCCATTTTGTTACCGCACCGACCCTGCTTAGCTTCCGAGACCTGGTGAGATCAGGCTATGCCCTGCTGTTTTCCCTCCCAGAAAAAAATAATACAGGTTTCTTGATATTGTAAATCTTGCCACAGAGCAAAGTAAAGAAGCAGGCAGTTAAAACCAAGCTATGTTGTCATGTTATAAAAGCTTTAGGCGCCTTAAGCTTGCGTGCCTTGTGAATTCATCAGTGCTCGCCTGTTTCCTTTCTCTTTAGGCCTAAAATCACTAAAATGGACTTCAAAAAGAGCAAACTGACACTTGTGGTGGTAGAAGACGACGACCAGGTATCGTCCCCCAGTTACCCGGCGCGTGGTCTAGCTCTGGCTGGAGCCCTCTGATCTCCACAGATGTTGATGAGGGGCCCAGCCCATTGCCAGATCAGGAGTTCTTTCTGGATTGCTGGTTTTATCGTGACAGCAGGCATGAGAACTTAATAGAGTTCTGTTTCTCTCTCATAGGGCAGAGAGCAAGAACACACGTTTGTTTTCCGATTGGATAGTGCTAAGACATGCAAGCACCTCTGGAAGTGTGCGGTGGAACACCACGCCTTCTTCCGGTTACGCGCACCAGCAAACAGTAAATCGAATCGGTCAGATTTTATCCGGTTGGGTTCCCGCTTCAGATTCAGGTACTTCATTGTTCAAGTAGCCCTTCTGATCAATCCACAAAAACTGCTTGCTGCCTTTTTCAACTGGTTTAGTTGTCTACAGATACCATCTTGGGGGTGAAAGGGAGGAGAGTCAACTCTCTTCCATTTTGCCAGAGCTTTTCTAACTAGGAGCAGCAGTGGCGTAGAAGGTTAAGAGCTCGTGTATCTAATCTGGAGGAACCGGATTTGATTCCCAGCTCTGCCGCCTGAGCTGTGGAGGCTTATCTGGGGGATTCAGATTAGCCTGTACACTCCCACACACGCCAGCTGGGTGACCTTGGGCTAGTCACAGCTTGTCAGAGCTCTCTCAGCCCCACCTATCTCACAGGGTGTTTGTTGTGAGGGGGGAAGGGCAAGGAGATTGTAAGCCCCTTTGAGTCTCCTACAGGAGAGAAAGGGGAGATATAAATCCAAACTCTTCTTCTTCTTCTTCTTCTAGTCAGCTGGAGGTAGGGTTGCTATTTCCCTTCAAGAAATGGGGGATTCCCCACTCTGAGCCCCCTCCCCCAGCACCATTCAGCTGACCTGTGGGGGGGACTTACTACCTGCAAAGGGAGGCCAGCTTAAACACATTGATGTCTTTTCCGGAACTGACATCATCACGTTGCTAATGACCACGAGGGTTCTCTGGTATTTGGGCAAATGGCTTCGACCATAGAGTTTTTGCTCAAATACCTGAGCTTCCCCATGACAGTTGATTCTAGACTCTGTTTGGAGCTGGTAAGTTCCCCCACGCCACTGCCCGCTGGTTACCAGGAGGGATGGGGTGACAGGAAACCTCACCTGGAGACCATTACCACAGATGACTAAGCATTTTAGAACACTGAAACTAAAAATGATCTTTATTAACATTAAGTGAATGCAGTATCATTTTCTGCTTTCTACAAATGTTGACTGCTCAGGTACAAAAGTTGAAGGAAGTCTCCATTTTCTGAATGTGAATTTTGTAAATAAGCTGCACATTGCTTTCCTGCAACGCCACGATCCTGTCTTTTTAGTATTTATTTATTTGTTGTTTCGTTTTATATACCGCCCTATCCCCGAAGGGGACATTACTCTCATCTGTGATGTTAATGCTCCCCTGTCCTTTTTCAATAAGTGGGAGAACAGAGTACCAGGCAACACACGGATCACGGTTACGCAGAACAAGCACGTTTGAAAGGCGGCCCAGCAAGCGCTATCCTTCAAGACGGCACTCTACTTTCAAAGGTTGGCATTCATAGCAGGTGTCTTTGCATGCCATTTTTGCTTATTCCAAATGCTCAGATGAAATTGGATTTTTCTTTTCACATAATATAACTGGCTTCCTTTCATCGCAACTTCCATTGCTGAAGGGATTAATTGTCTAGGGGTGGATAAAGACAGTTTGGGTTAGTTGCCCTTATCTTTTTTTTTCCAAAAAATTCTCCAGTCTGCCTTCCCAAAAACACCTGAGAAATTCTCAAATAAAGTAGAGTTTTTCTATACAATATGTGCTCGTTTGGGAAGATGGTAGAGATACCAAAGAAGCATGTCCTGAGTACGGAGCAACAGCAGGCCTTGAGAAAACGCAAGAGCATTGGAAAAGACCACAGTTCACAACAACTGAACTCTGGCCTCTTAACAATTCTGAGGAAATGGAGCCTTTTCTTCCTTATATGGAAAATCTGAGCTCTTTAGCTCCCCCTAAATAGACCCTGGGTTACACAAACAGAGCTTCAGCTATAGCACATACAGTTGTATATAAATACCGTATATACTTGAGTATAAGAACCAAAAAATAAGTTGAGGGGGGGTTTTTAGCATTAAAAATGTGCTGAAAAAGTCGACATACACGAGTATATACGGTAAGTGTGGGTGGGGGGCAGAAAACACAGAGTTTGCACCGGGCACAGTATGGCCCAGCTATGCCTCTGGCTTTGCATACACAAGGTCCTGAGTTCAATAAGGCAGGAAGTGGGGCAGAAAAAGACAAGAACTTCACTTTTCATCCACAAAGACCCAATGATCTCCTCTACTCATGAATAGACATTCCATTGATATAAACACAAGTTTTGTTGTTTCCCAAAGTTACAAATGTTCACTCTTTTCTTTCCTCTCCCTTCAGCAAACAACCCTCTGAAGCTATCTCCACTTTGGTGAGTGTTCACAGTTTCTCATTAATTCTTTGGCTTGGAATCTGCCATCCATGGCATTGGTCTGAGAACAAGTTGCCTGCAATCGAGATAATTTCAGCAGGGTAGCCATGTTGGTCTTCAGTAGAGGAGCCAGGTTTGAGTCCAGTTGATCCTTAAAGACTACCAAGTTTTCCAGGTTATGAGCCTTCAAGGTTATTTGATGAAGGGAGCTTTGGCTTTCAAAAGTATATACCTTAGGAGCAGCAGTGGCGTAGTGGTTAAGAGCAGGTGTTTATCTGGAGGGACCGGGTTTGATTCCCCGCTCTGTTGCTTGAGCTGTGGAGGCTTATCTGGCAAATTCAGATTAGCCTGTACTCTCCAATGAACGCCAGCTGGGTGACCTTGGGCTAGTCACAGTCCTTCTGAGCTCTCTCAGCCCCACCCACCTCACAGGGTGTTTGTTGTGAGGGGGGAAGGGCAAGGAGCTTGAAAGCCCCTTTGAGTCTCCTGCAGGAGAGAAAGGGGGGATGTAAATCCAACTCTTCTTCTTATATTCTGTTCGGCTTAAAGGAGCTACTGGACTTGAATCTAGCTGTTATCTGCCATAAGCAACCATACATTGGACCTCTGGTGTAGGACTGCAGTCCAGGTATATCACACTTGGATCTCAAGGATTGGCAGTTTATAGGTCATAGAGGAAATAATGTGTAGAAATAGGTGCAGAAAAGCCATTTAGGACTGCAAAAGAGACGATGATCCCAAATTCTTCTCCATGCCTGGGGTGTTGGGTAGGCTGACCAGACGTCCCGCTTTTGGCGGGACAGTCCCGCCTTTAAACAATTTGTCCCGTGTCCCGATTTTTGGGAGGCTGCCGCACTGCCTTCTGGGGCGCAACGCAGTGCGGCAGCCTCCCGCGCACGCGGCTGCAGGAGCACGGCCTTCTGGGGCTTGCCGTTTGCCACCCTGTCACAGGGCGGGAAACGGCAATCCCCAGAAGGCAGTGCGCTCCCTGGCGGCTAAGGCGCCGCGACATGCGCGGCCCCCCCCCCCACCTACACTCGCCATCCTTAGCAGTTCACAAAGGTGACCATCTGATCACCTTAGTGTTGGGTCGTATTGATGCCAGAACTAACTGGGGTTTGCTTGGCAATCAATTTCAATTTCAGAGCAAATTATTTAACACTAGTAATAACAGATAGTTTTGATGTAATCTCTCGCTCCAATTAAAGCTGGCAAGATGGACAAAACATTCATGTTGGGAGAAGGGAGAGACCAAATATTGCAAGGGGAGCGTCTACAAGTTTTCCCAGGCACACAGAATGTTTTCTGCTTAATAGAAGGCTGTGTGGCTAGAATGTTGCCACGGGATCACCAGCAGAAGTCTGCCTTACCAAATTTGTTGGCTTTGTGTAATTTCTCTTTGCAGTTGAACACAATAATATTTATTCAGTCTCAGTGGCTGCTCCGTACAGTGTTTCTCCCTATCAAAAACTGAGTTGTCTTTCTTTTTAAATGCTGCAATTTCAGTAGTTAGTGCTTGATTGATGCCTTTTGCAGGCAAGTAAATTACCGTCGATAAAGACAGACTGGTTTTTATAGTGTGTTCTTGAGCAAAATTAGAATGGTACTGTTTAAATGAGTATCTTCCTATTTGAGGGAGGCAGGCAGGCACAAATAAAGATTAGGCTTACAGATCCAATCTACTTATTTTACTAATGCATAGTCTGTTCCAATCAGTGGGACTCTCTTAAGGGGGGAATATCCCACTGAAAAGCTATATGGGGCTGTATGACGAGTGTCATGAGTATTATCCATTATTTATGCACTTGGAAAGTCAAAAACGTTAATGTTCTTTCCTCTGCTTATGCCCAGCAGTTTCAGACGCCTGCTTTCACAGCAAATCATGGGCTGTTATTGTTATCAACAATGCAAACTACGGGTTGGATCCCACCATTTCATTTCATCAGCTTCTATGCATTTTTCAGACAATAGGTGCCTTCTGCTGAAGCAAGATTGACAAAAGTATCTTGGGTGCTGTGTGGTTTCCGGGCTGTATGGCCGTGTTCTAGCAGCATTCTCTCCTGACGTTTCGCCTGCATCTGTGGCTGGCATCGCCTGCATCTGTGGCAGAGGATCAGATCCTCTGAAGATGCCAGCCACAGATGCAGGCGAAATGTCAGGAGAGAATGCTGCTAGAACACGGCCAGACAGCCCGGAAACCACACAGCACCCAAGTGATTCCGGCCGTGAAAGCCTTTGACAATACATCAAAAAGTATCTTGCCTCATCAGAAGGAAGAACATGTAGGTGCTGCTGGAATAAACTGGTAGGGTTTGGTTCATGGGCTTGCATTTCCCTGGAATTCCCTTTTGGGAATAAACTGTATTTTGGGGGATCTGGGTTTGAAGCACAAGCACAAACTATAGTTTGTTGGTTTGGACCTAACTGCACACTATAGTTTTCTGGAAATTATATAGTCCCGTTCAAAGGGAGGGAGCAGATAACTCCAAGGATCTACCAGGCTTGCTCATGCAGCAACAAACGTTGATTTGTCATTGAGTCTGAAATAAGTTAAAGTTTATTTTGAATCATCTTGCGTCCCATATTGTGATCACAGAGGCATGCGAGGAATCACATTAAAACATAGAATGTATAGTTTATTTTTGAAAGAGGGCACTTTGCAACTCTGGCTCATTCCGCACACGCAGAATAATGCACTTTCAAACTGCTTTCAGTGCTCTTTGAAGCTGTGCGGAATGGCAAAATCCACTTGCAAACAGTTGTGAAAGTGGTTTGAAAATGCATTATTTTGCGTGTGCGGAAGGGGCCTCTGGGTCACAAAAGCTCAGCATGATAAAACATTGATGTCAACCCAGGCTGTCCTCTTTGAAGTCTTTGATACTGTTGGCAAGAATTGTGTCACATCCATTGAAATGAGCTTTTCTTAGCCACTGTCTCCGTTGTTGAGGTGTTACAGAATGTTCATAGACATTTCTCAAATCTCCGATTGAAAAAATAACAACACACAAGAGTGAGAGATGGATGGGAATTTGGTATAGAAGAGTTAGGCTTAGAAAGGAATAAGCGGTGTTGGTACAATATTGGTTAGCAGTTGGATTGTGTGTCTGTGTGGGAGGGTGTGTCACTGAGGAAGTGTGTAGGAGAATAGTGGGGAAATGAATACAGAGGGCATTACCCCCAACAACCCTCAAACTTAGGCAGGTCTCCCATTATGAGTCCTGATTTTCAGGGCAACTGGGCAGGGGGGAGAGCTTGACTTCTTGAAGTGTTGCCTTTTCAGCCATCACTCTTAATTCCGAGTCCCAATTTGGATTCAAGCTATTAACCACTCCTTGAATTCTCTTCAATCCAAATTTTTTCACAAGATAACTGGACTCCCAAATTGCGTGCCCTACGCAGCCCTTTGTCTGGAGTTAGGTCGAAACTCCTTGGAATCAGCCACTTGGCTGAGGACTTTTAGATTCTGGCTGCGAATTCATTTTCTCTCGGACTGTAATTCCCTGGTCCACCGTCTGCTCTCTGACACCCAATCCAACCCCTGGTTTTCCATAATTGAAGGAAAAATTGCCTCTATCGGACTGTCAGTGGATTCACTTTGCCCCTTGTCCTATTCAGAAGCTTATAGGAAATTAAAAGGTCAACTATTGGATAGAGAGTTCTCTACCCTAATCACCGCAGCCAAGAAAATGTGCTCCCCCTGTATTTTTCTCTCCCATTTGAACAGGGCCACTTGGCACACTACCTGTATTGCTTAATAAACCCGGCTCAAAGGAGAGCCATAATGCTCGCCAGGTTTAATGTTATGCCTTCTGCCTTGTTACATGGCAGATTTAATAAGCAAGAAAAGGCTAAAAGATTGTGCCCATGTAACGATGGCTCAGTTGAATCTCTGGCCCACCAATTACTTCACTGCCTCAGATTCAAGGAAATCAGATCCAAGTATGTGAATCTCACTCCTTTACATTTACCCGATCTCTCCGATTTATTTAGATTACGCTACTTGTTGGACAACCCTGATCCTTCTCTCTGTATGATAGTGGCAGACTTTCTCCTGGAAATTACTAAATGCCAGTAGATTTCCTTCGTCCTAACATGTATATCCTGTATTGTATATGCTTTTTAATCTGTTTTTATTATTGTTGTACTGCTGTCTATGCCAATAAAGGCTTGCTTCATCACTCTTAATTTCTGTGCTGTTTAAAACATGATTCAAACTCTCTTGCTGGAATCTGAGCTAGGAGGAGGTGGGAAAACAGGTTTTCACTTGGAAATGTTGACTTTTCTTTTACTTGCTTGGCCTGTTCCACTCATGGCTAACATGGGCTTCGGTAATGTCTTTTAAAGAATTACGCAGAAAACTAATCTGTATTTTCATTTCAGTTCTAAAAATAACCCAGAAGTCCATAACTATCAGGTAAGAGGCATTTGGATTTGTTGTTTTATTACCTTAATTATAGGCACCAGTAATGTCATGATCAAAGTGACTCACCTTCTCGCCTACCCGCTCATTGGTGTTAAGAGTTCTTGAAACATGTTTTTGTGTTCTAGGCTATTGATGTGCTATATAGGCTTCACATCTATTTGCCAGCATTCCCGAGGGATTCAAGTTAGATTCTGTTGAGCAGGAATTAATGTCAAAGAGCTGGTCTTCAGAGAGTTCCTAATTTTTTTTAAATAAGAACCCAGAGATCCTAGACAGATCCTCTGTGAAAGATCCAAGTTTTTCACCGCAGAGTTATGAATGCAATCTGTCCAAAAGCAGGTTCCTTTTTTAGCTGCATGCTTAAAAGGTTTTGGATGCATACTGGGAAAATGTAAAACTGTGAACAACAAAAAGGGAACAGACTTGTATTTGAGATGTGAGTTTATGCCGCTGTAACCTCTAACTGTGGGTTCTGTGGGGCAGAACTTGGAAGGAGTTGCAAAGAACTAAATTTGAAAACAAAATGGTTTACTTCCTTAACAAATAACACTTTTAACATTAATATTTAACATTAACAATTTACAGTCCTTCTAGGTTGCATTTCAAGTCCTTATCTTGACAATCTACTGATAAATGCCAAGTCCAATTCTTCCTGCTGGTGGTTGGCTTATGAAGACTTCAGAGGCTTGGTGAATGGGATCCAAGATGATGAAGGTTCCCAAACGAACTCCCATCAATTACATACATAGCAAGCCCTGCAACAATAAATTCTAACATTTACAAATATAGCAAAAATAAACAACTCCCTTCCCACTAGTTCCCAACAACTTTGCAGTTACCTTAAACAAGGTGTTAAGAGCTTATAAAGAATTAAATCAAGGTCCCAGCCTGGTAGCCTTGCTTCCTCCAACTTCACCAGTTTTTGCAGCCTTCTGCTGCTTTGAGTCTCCACCCCTTTCTGGGTCAACCCATTCTGAACATAGGGATTACACCTGCTCATTGTTGAATGGCCAAGTGAACTCTTTGTGCCTTGTAGAAACTGTTGGAAAGTCTTCCTTGATTGCCGTCTCCAGCAGATTTGGTGTCCTGCCCCCACCTGGGACACCACTAATATTATCACAAACAGATATGCCCAAGTAGGATGATAACTTTAATTATCAACCCGCAAGGAGGGCGGGTTGATAATACCATCTGGCTGCTTCTTCTTACCACAGATATCACCGTTACTAGCAGTGTTCTTGGCCCATCGGGGGTATTGGAGTTGGATTTATATCCCCCCTTTCTCTCCTGTAGGAGACTCAAAGGGGCTGACAATCTCCTTGCCCTTCCCCCCTCACAACAAACACCCCGTGAAAAGATAAGTGACAATTCAAAGTAAACATCCAAATGACAGGCGGCATTAACCGCATCACCCTGCCACAGCCATAACTGGGCTGTTTTCTGTGATAAAGATTTGACTGTGATGAAGATGCAGCCATTTTTGTGTTCATCTCTCCTTAGAAGCTACCACAGAAAACTCTGACGGTGCAGACAGATCGCAGATAGTCAATTAACCAAGGTTTGCTCTTTCTTTCTAGCCCCTGTATCTCCCAAATATGCACCTGGGCCAGTCCCACTGGCATCCCCATCCACCTGTGAATGTAAGGTAAGTGTGTCGTCTGTTTTATTTTCATATGAATTGTGCAACATAGGAGGAAATAGGGTGACTTGATTGGGCGGAGGAAGAGAATTTAGACCCTGCCTTAAGAAAGAAACAGGCCTTGCAGCCAGGATAGCAATGAAGTGAAGAGGTGTCAACTCTGAGACTGGACCAGAAGTTCCTGGTTCAGCAGCATCCTTGCTGTGGCTTTATCCTCATTGAAGCCGT